>NC_039360.1:117265071-117397641 GCF_003573695.1 Papaver somniferum
AAGATAAACATAAATTTTGATCTTTACAACATATTGACATTTTTGATATATGTACAAAAAGAAAGAAAAATAATAATTACATGACTCTTAGCAAGAGGTAGCCCTTTTTGATGCACCCAGTAAAATTCGATGGTTGTCTTTCTTAATGTAACCTCCACCTTCTATCCCAACCAACCAAAGAACAAGCTAGTCAAGTTTCGTTCAGTATTCTAAAGTGATTGGCAATCGTAACTTCCGATAGAACACCTTGAAGTACGAGGCATACATGTATTGGTAGATCGTGCGCGTGCAAGTTTCTTATCACTATGTGAGATGTGCTAGAATAGGAGTACCCTATCGTTCTAGACTAAGAACCCTACATATAACATATATGCACATAAATCAACTTTTCAAGGTAAATGAGCTCCATTTTTTTATGATTTTTCATTTTTTCATTTTTCAATTTTTTTTGAATTTTTTCGATTTTTTCAAAAGAAGAAGGAGTTCGTTTTCAATTATGGCATATTATCAAAGTATCTACTTTTCACCCCCAAACCTAAACTAAACATTGTCCTCAATGTTTCAAAATATGAACAAAATTATAATACAACATATGAAGAGGATCATGTTGAGTAGAGAAAAAGGAAAGAGAATACCCGATTTCGGCGAAAGCAAGATTAGAACTCCGTTATTCAAGGAAAAAAATCCAACATATTTCAGCCGAGATCATATTGGATTAGCAAAATATATACAAAAGGAACAAAAGGGTTTTAAGAAATTTTATCTACTGGATTATATACAAAAATTCACCATACACTACAATCTAAAGAGTTGAGGATCAACCCAAAAGACAAAGTGTAGAGGTTTCAACAGCTTCACACAATAATAATATGATAGGCATGCAAGTGAAGCTGTGAGACAAAATGAGCTACCCCCAAACCTGGATTTTTCAATGGATAAAATTTTGGAAACAAAATCTCGCAGTTTTGGGGGTTCATCATGTACAAGGTCTAACTCAAAGTGAACTGTGCTAGGGACGGGAAAACATGCTAATTCCAACTGTGGCTCCTCAAAGATATTATTCTTAGATGCAAAATAGTCCAAGAGGACTTGGGAAGCACACAGTTCCAAACCTAGATTAGGGACTCTCAGAAAAGTCGGTTTGACAATATGGGTACAAACCAAATCTAGGTTGGGTGGAAGGCCATCAGATTGTGACTCATGTAGGAAGATAGGCACATCATTACTAATCACATCAACATCTCCTAAGTCTTCTACACGTGTCACAACATGCTCACAATCATCAAACAAATTGGCAAGATCACAATCAGAGTCATCAACATCATCAACAAATTTATTCTCATGCATCGGCAAATCAGGAGAAATATCACAATGTGACCTAGGTAGAGAATCAGACACATCAAATATATTTTCATGCATAATAACATTAGTGTCTACAGAAGATTCAACTATTCCTATGTCATGCTCATCTTCACAGAATAATTGTACGAATCCCATGTCAATATCAAAATCATATGAATTACAATGAGTATTAGAAAAAACAACATTCATGAAGGTCGAGGGCGAGAAGCCATATGTTATTGAACCAACAGGTTCCACAATATTTTCATGTTCTTCTAACATATCATCATAATCATCATCATGGTAGCATGCATATTGGTCCTCATTAACAGTGGTGGTGTCATTAGTCGATTCATGTTCCTCTAAATTAGGCTCATATTCAACATCATTTACAAGAATGGGACTAGACACTTCATTAGGGACAACATACATTTCCTCATGAATTTCCTCCTTTTGTAGGTGAAGCAAAATCTGATCTAAATATGCATGAATTCGTGATGTAGATCTATCAAAGTTTTGCTTACTGAGTCTTAAAGCTTCTGTGGTGGAGTCTAAATTCATGGGAGTACAAAATTCTTCATGTTCAAATTGTGATGAATGGTACATGTGTGCATGGTCATTAGGGTTTACAAAATATTGATCGCAACCCTCAAAGGATTGATTATGGTCCCAATGACTACCATTCTCACAATTTATGGGCATTTCATACCTTGGATTTTCTCTAGATTGCCTAAAATTATGCAAAATATGACAATTCTCAACAGGGTGGTCTAAACTACCACATGCGGGACATGCATAGATTTCAGGTTGCCTAAGAAAATTAGATGTGACAGATTCCTCATGTGATTGCATTTCTAAAGTTGTGATTCGAGCTTCTATTTGATCCATAAGTGATGATTGTGTGAGTGAGGCTCTAGCAGAATGTTCATTTTCACGTTGCGATGAATGATGCATGTATGAATAGTCATTAGGGTTCATGTATTGCGGCTCGGGACTTTGAAAATGTCCATAATAATTCCTATGACTATTGACATCATGGTCCGTGGAAGGTTCATAACGTGAAGTTTGTCCATATGCAAGTTCTCTAAGGGATTTGTTGTACTCCCCAACTGTAGAAAAAGATCTATTCATGATTGGCTCAAAAGCTAAGTAAAGAATGTACAAAGCTCAGAATTTGGTTTTTAAAGGGTTTGGATTTTTGGGAAAAATTTGGTTTTGGTGGGATAAAAGAAAAAAAATTTGGTTGTTAATGTGGGAGCAAAATAAAATTTGGTTTTAAAATTTGGGAGCAAGTAAAAATTTTGGTTTTTGAATGGGAGAGAAAATATTTATTTATTTATTTATTTATTTTAAAAGAAAATAAAATTTGGTTTTTGAATGGGAGCAAGCCCACTGTTGGTTTTGTGTTTGCTTTGGCTCAGCTGGTTTGAAAACGTTTGGTGAAACTGAGTCCAAAATCTCGGCCTAGAATTTGGGTACTCGGCCCACTAACGAGTTAACATAGCGTGATCGGTTACAAGCTCAGCTGGGTTTAAAAACCCAGAATACAAAATACCAGTCCAAATTAAACAAGCTCACAAAAATTAAATACAAGCCCACAAATTAAACAAACAAGCCCACAAAAATTAATTACAAACCCAACAGAAAAAAATAAAAAGCCCAAAAATTGGCTTTAATATTACAAGCCCACAATTAAGAATTGGAAGCCCACAATTCGGGTTCTCTTAAATGGGTTACCTTTTAAGCACAGCCCAGCTGCTCTGATATTGTTGCAAAAACCCAGTTGGGCTTTGGTTCTTTTCCTTGGTGGCGTCCCAGCAGAGGAAAACAGGTTCAGAACAGCAGGCCCAACAGCAAATGAAGTGAAGCAGATGCAGATGCAAATGCTATGCAACATATGGAAAGGGACATGCTGAGTAGAGTAAAAGGAGAGAGAATACCCGATTTCGGCGAAAGCAGAATTAAAACTCCGTTATTCAAGGCAAAAATCCAACATATTTCAGCCGAGATCATATTGGATTAGCAAAATATATACAAAAGGAACAAAAGGGTTTTTAAGAAATTTTATCTACTGGATTATATACAAAAATTCACCATACACTAACAATCTAAAGAGTTGAGGATCAACCCAAAAGACAAAGTGTAGCGGTTTCAACAACTTCACACAATAATAATATGATAGAAACGCAAGTGAAACTGTGAAACAAAATGAGCTACCCCCAAACCTGGATTTTTCAACGGATAAAATTTTGGAAACAAAATCTCGCAGTTTTGGGGGTTCATCATGTACAAGGTCTAGCTCAAAGTGAACTGTGCTAGGGACGGGCAAACATGCTAATTCCAGCTGTGGTTCCTCAAATGTATTATACTTAGAAGCAAAATAGTCCAAGAGGACTTGGGAAGCACACAGTTCCAAACCTAGATTAGGGACTCTCAGAAAAGTCGGTTTGACAATATGGGTACAAACCAAATCTAGGTTGGGTGGAAGGCCATCAGATTGTGACTTATGTAGGACGATAGGCACATCATTACTAATCACATCAACATCTCCTAAGTCTTCTACAAGTGTCACAACATGCTCGCAATCATCAAACAAATTGGCAAGATCACAATCAGAGTCATCAACATCATCAACAGATTCATTCTCATGCATCGGCAAATCAGGAGAAATATCACAATGTGACCTAGGTAGAGAATCAGACACATCAAATATATTTTCATGCATATTAGCATTAGTGTCTACAGAAGATTCAACTATTCCTATGTCATGCTCATCTTCACAGAATAATTGTACGAATCCCATGTCAATATCAAAATCATATGAATTACAATGAGTATTAGAAAAAACAACATTCATGAAGGTCAAGGGCGAGAAGCCATATGTTATTGAACCAACAGGTTCCACAATATTTTCATGTTCTTCTAACATATCATCATAATCATCATAATCATCATCATGGTAGCATGCATATTGGTCCTCATTAACAGTGGTGGTGTCATTAGTCGATTCATGTTCCTCTAAATTAGGTTCATGTTCAACATCATTTACATGAATGGGACTAGACACTTCATTAGGGACAACATACATTTCCTCATGAATTTCCTCCTTTTGTAGGTGAAGCAAAATCTGATCTAAATATGCATGAATTCGTGATGTAGATCTATCAAAGTTTTGCTTACTGAGTCTTAAAGCTTCTGTGGTGGAGTCTAAATTCATGGGAGTACAAAATTCTTCATGTTCAAATTGTGGTGAATGGTACATGCGTGCATGGTCATTAGGGTTTACAAAATATTGATCGCAACCCTCAAAGGATTGATTATGGTCCCAATGACTACCATTCTCACAATTTATGGGCATTTCATACCTTGGATTTTCTCTAGATTGCCTAAAATTATGCAAAATATGACAATTCTCAACAGGGTGGTCTAAACTACCACATGCGGGACATGCATAGATTTCAGGTTGCCTAAGAAAATTAGATGTGACAGATTCCTCATGTGATTGCATTTCTAAAGTTGTGATTCGAGCTTCTAATTGATCGATCAGTGATGATTGTGTGAGTGAGGCACTAGCAAAATGTTCATTTTCACGTTGTGGCGAATGATGCATGTGTGAATAGTCATTAGGGTTCATGTATTGAGGCTCGGGACTTTGAAAATGTCCATAATAATTCCTATGACTATTGACATCATGGTCCGTGGAAGGTTCATAACGTGAAGTTTGTCCATATGCAAGTTCTCTAAGGGATTTGTTGTACTCCCCAACTGTAGAAAAAGATCTATTCATGATTGGCTCAAAAGCTAAGTAAAGAATGTACAAAGCTCAGAATTTGGTTTTTAAAGGGTTTGGATTTTTGGGAAAAATTTGGTTTTGGTGGGATAAAAGAAAAAAAAATTGGTTGTTAATGTGGGAGCAAAATAAAATTTGGTTTTAAAATCTGGGAGCAAGTAAAAATTTTGGTTTTTGAATGGGAGAGAAAATATTTATTTATTTATCTATTTTAAAAGAAAATAAAATTTGGTTTTTGAATGGGAGCAAGCCCACTGTTGGTTTTGTGTTTGCTTTGGCTCAGCTGGTTTGAAAACGTTTGGTGAAACTGAGTCCAAAATCTCGGCCTAGAATTTGGGTACTCGGCCCACTAACGAGTTAACCTAGCGTGATCGGTTACAAGCTCAGCTGGGTTTAAAAACCCAGAATACAAAATACCAGTCCAAATTAAACAAGCTCACAAAAATTAAATACAAGCCCACAAATTAAACAAACAAGCCCACAAAAATTAATTACAAACCCAACAGAAAATAAAAAGCCCAAAAATTGGCTTTAATATTACAAGCCCACAATTAAAAATTGGAAGCCCACAATTCGGGTTCTCTGAATGGGTTTACCTTTTTAGCACAGCCCAGCTGCTCTGATATTGTTGCAAAAACCCAGTTGGGTTTTGGTTCTTTTCCTTGGTGGCGTCCCAGCGGAGGAAAAACTGGTTCAGAACAGCAGGTCCAACAGCAAATGAAGTGAAGCAGATGCAGATGCAAATGCTATGCAGTGAAATGCAAAAATAGCTAATAAAACTACTAGAGAAACAAACCGAGTCCCCGGCAACGGCGCCAAAAACTTGGTGGGCCCGGAGGTGTGTGAAAATTAAACGCAATAAAAACGGGCCTACAGTAATACCGCAAGTGCACGGTCGTCAGTTGTAGCTCGTGCAAGTACGGGTCGATCCACAGAGAATGGGAGTGTTTTGGAGTTTTCTAGCTATTTTGGGCTCCTAAATTGTTGTTGGTTAACTATGAAGCCTTTTGGGCTTTGGGTACCTTTGGATTATAGGCTTGTTTGACAATGAAGTGAACTGAGCTTGGGCTCAGTTGGTCTTGAAGTGCACTAGCCTTGGCCTTTGAAGTGCACTGGGCTTTGAGTGTCAATGGGCTTCTAGATTAACCCAAGACTGAACTGGGCTTTGTAATGAATCTGGGCCTTAGCTTGAGCTAGGCTTCTGAGCTATGGACTAGGCTTTAGCCAAGCAAGAGATCAAATGGGCTTTTAAGTGACAGAACTTGAAACTGAAGTAACAAAAGTGTTGTGAGAAGGTGACAGTGAACACATCAAAAGCAAAACAATGAACAAAAGCAAACAGAACAAAAGTATTATGAGAAGGTGACAGAACAATGAAACTAAACAAAGAACAAAAGCAAAACAAAATGGAACAAAGTGAAAGTGAGAAGGTGACAGTGAAAGTGATAAAATGTGAAACAATGAACAAGTAAACTAAAACAGCAAAGAAACTACTAGGTGATGACAGTGACTGGAAAAGTGACAGTGACACAAAGAATGACAAAGAGATAAACCAAGGCCTAAGCCAAGGGCAGTGGAGATGAGAAATTAAGTTAATAGTGAAGTAGAAACAGTGAGACAAAATGGTAATAGGGCAGTGGCACTGAGGTTTTTGATTCCACCTCAAACTTATGCTAATCAATCTTCAATGTGACTCAAATTTCTGCCTCTTGTTCTTCCTATGGGATATCCTAATTACAGCTAAAATACTTACCAAAGTACTAATTGTCTGATTAAAGTACAACTAGTCTAAGGGCTTAGCAACAACTGTGCATGAGCTGCAGCACCATTAGTCACAAGGCTAGCCTAACTAAGTGCTTAAATTATGATTATCCTGCACAATTTCAGACCACAAAACTCTTCTCTACATATCAGTTAACTAGCATTCACATGAAGCTTCATCTTTTTCCTCAGCAAGGTGACAAACTAAAACATGGTAAAACTGAAATTAAAAGAAAACAACAACAATAACCTCACAGTAACAGTTAACAGTGGATAAAACAAGAGCAAAATATGAACATCACAAAGATTGGAGAGACTGGCTAATCCAGCTCTCCCAAAATCAGACCAAATGACACTGGCTATTCCAGCATAAGTTTTGCAACAAACAACACCCAGCTCTATTTATAGCTTACAGACAATCCCCAAATTCCCCAAAAATTAGGGTTTTCCAAAATCACACAAATTCCCAAATTAAACAGTAATTGGGTTTAATTACCTACCCTATTTCACCCACTCTATCTTCTCTATACTCTTCTCAACAATAATCAGGGTTTTTATGATTTTCCCCAAATTGACTGTGAACTAGGGTTTAGGATTTTTACCTCACCAACTGTGATGAGACAATTCCATCTTCGACCCATACTTCTTCTGCTTCCCTTGCGTAATTCCCATGCTTCACTTTCATCTCTAGGTCACCTACTTCATCAACCTCTCACGCTTAGGGTTTCAGGGAAGAAACGTGAGAGATTGAGGGAATAGGGGGCTAGATAGTTAGGGGGTGATGATGGGTTGGTAGTTTAGGGATGATGTGAGACAGGTAGAGGTGATGGCGCGGCAGTTGCAGGGAGTGGTGGTGGTACGGGTTCTGCAGACGGGGGAGGGAAGAAGAGATGGAGAAGAAAGAAGAAGTCGATAGAGTTAGGGTTAGGGGGCGTTTGGCTAGGGGTATAGGGTGTTCGATACTTGGGTGTTAGGCGGGTTCATCGAGGCTTGATGATATGCGACAAGGAGCGATGGATGGGAAGATGGTAGGTGGATCCAACGGCGATACGGAGGTAAGCGTGGAGCGACCGTCGGATGAAGGGATGTAGCAAAACGGACGACCCAAGATGGAGATGGGCGTTTCGATGTAAAGCGGGGGCTTCGGAGTTTGATGTGCGATGATGGAGAGAGCGTAGGATGCTGAAATGCTTCGATCTGACGGCTGAAATCCGAGACGGGCTTGGATAGTGGAAATGTGTTTGAGTAAGGGTTTTGGGCCTTGGGTATGCCAAGCCCATATCTTCTTTAAGGACAATTCTTCTTCTTCAAGACCATTCCTAGCCTCTTGGTTTTGTGCACAACGTTCTTCGTGGCTTCCTTGCGTAACTCCTCCCGGCTTTTCACTACTTTTCTGCTCTATTCCGCTCCGCAATTCATCCAAACTTTATTTATTACCTAAAAATATAAAATTAAGTAAGAAAAATATTTATTCTTGAAAACAATGAAAATACATAATATGGGATAAAATGTAGAATTAATGCACAAAGGATGAGTTAAATGCCAACAAAAAGGGATAAATATATACAATATTTGGCACTCATCAGCTGGTGCTCGGTCCCACGACACCTTTCCCTAATTTTATTATTTTTTGATGAAATCATGTGATTTTAGAGAAAAATACATGAAATTAGGTGATTTTAGGGAAAATTCATGAAATCAAGGGAATTTTCATAATTTAAGAGGAAATAATAAATAATGGGGCGTGAGGTGTGGGACCGGCTACGGCCCAGGCACGGCCGGCTGGTGCTCGGTCCCACGACACCTTTCCCTAATTTTATTATTTTTTGATGAAATCACGTGATTTAGATAAAAATACATGAAATTAGGTAATTTTCATGATTTTAGGAAAAATTAGTAAAATATGATAAAAGTATAAAATTGGGCGTGGGACTGATCACGGCATGACCGGCCGGTTGGTGAGCCCAGTCCCCTGACGCCTCTGCTAATAGTTTTACTATTTTTCATTCATATTTTGCATAGGTTCCTCGTTCATTCGTATTTTCCGAAATGTTCGTTTGCGCATTCAAAATGCTGGTATGTGTATTATCTGCTAATTACACTTGCACCATTTTTTCAGGGCTTATTCGATGCCCAGATGCCTGTTTCCTTGAATATTTATTACTAACCTGTGGAATTCTGCTGGGAAGAACCACATATTAAAGTAACGAAATATAACGAGGAATCGTAGAATATTGTTGAATATTCAGGCGATTAATTGACGACTCGTAAAATATTGCTGGATATTCAGACGATGGCTCGTAGAATATTGGTGGATATTAAGACGATTTTAGATAATTAATTGTTGGCTCTGTACTAGAATGGCTTCCTGTCTAGGAGCATTAATTATCTGAGGGTTGAGCAATATGAACTTGTTGGAGTGTCATATTCCTCTTGCATAGTCGGGGAAAATCTGGTTACATCCCGAAGACGTTGTCGCTCTATACTAGCAGACATGCTGTCTAGGAGCCGCCCAATCTTTCGATTATATACAGTATGAGATGTGTCCTGGCCTCAGCTGAGAGACTGCACATCTTCATCTTCTCTGAGAGACTTTCTCCATCAGAGGTGGCATGAGCTTTCATGCACAGATACATGAGTCTCGATACTCATCCGATTGCCGGATCCGGAGTAATTACTGAAATTGCTCAGTATTCATGAGATGTGTCGTGGCCTCAGCTGAGAGACTACACATTTACACGTACTCTGAGAGACAGCCTTCTCAGTCAGAGATTTATGACATGAGCTTTCATGCTTTAATGAGAGATATGAGTCTCAATACTCATCCGGTTGCCGAATCTGGAGTATATTTTTACAATTCTACCCTTTGTCGAAAATCCACCATCTACAGGCGTGCAACACGCCCATTATGAGAAAGTGTCGGGAAAGGCGGACAGTTAGTGGCAGCAGAGAAGTAGTGGGTGTAAACCGACCAGTCTTCCCCTCATAGTAGGAACGTGGTTTTCAACATCTTACACGACTCCCACTTCTCCATCACTCAACTACTTCCATTTCCTATGAGATCAGGGTGCGTTCAACTATGACTTGTATAAATAGGTTTTCAACCTATTTCAACAACAACGGTTATCAACACAAGTATATAGAAAACACCAAGAACTTATAGCTTACATTCCGCAAGCAAGTTCCACATTCTGATACAAGTCATAAAACAACCACACCTTCATAGTTAACCATTCTGATCTCAACACCTTCGTCGCTTCCCTCCTTAAGAGCAATCCTTCTCCTTCATTTTGTGACCGAAGCAAGGCTGGAATGACCATTTCTTGCTTTAGGCCAGAATTGTACAGATTGATCTCTCGAATCTAAAGTACTCCCGTGCAGTGCATTTGTTTAGGGTTTAGATTTGTTTCTCGGCGGTGCACCCAAATTTACCATTTCCAGCAGAATCAGTTTTTACCCCAAAAAAATTAGTAAAGTGTTAGCTAATATTGAGTTTTCCAAGAGATTTCGGATGTACAATTGGATATTGGTTTTATTATATATTTTAAGAATATTTAGGTTAAGGAAATTTCTTGGTGTCCAAACTACCTTGGTCTATAAATATAGTGAAGTTTGTTCTTGTTACATACATAAGGCAGGTACTTCGTTTCGTAGTCACTGTAGTATCCAACTAATAGTATTCTCTTAATACTATCTTGGATAGAAGAGTAACCTAATTAGGAGAATTCTCCGCTATTAGTATTCTCGTAATACCATCTTGGAGAGCAGAGTAACCTAATTAGGCGAATTCTCCGCTAGTTTAAAGATTTATTTGGGATCATGAAGCGTCTATTATTACCGTTGGTGGGAAACTAGAATTGCATTGTTATTTTAGCTTTCAATTATTCATTTGATTTACTAATGGTTTGTTAACTCTTGATTGCACCTAGTTTGATTATTCTTGAGAGCCTTCTCTTCTGACATAAGGTCACTCAAACTAGATCAAGAGATTAGCGGTAGTTCAGATCTGTCTTTAGATCTAACGTTGACTTGTGATTATCCATTGTTAGCAGATTCAGTTCTGTGCATGATCGATCATAAGTTGAAATCAATTTTGTTATTGTGCAGGTACAGAAGACTATTGAAGATTTGAAGACAATAATATTTTTCTTATTGGTTCCGTATCTTTGAGATTTGCTTCGTGCATAAACTTGATTGACTGGGTTCCGACTAGATCTAATTTATCTTTTGATAGACTTATTGTTGCTAGTCGTATTTAGATCGACAAGCTATTATTCGATGGTACTCTTCAGTATTCGAATCTGGTAGTTCTGTTTGGCTCGATAGGGTTGAATTGTTAATCCAGATCTTGGAAGATCTAAACCTGACAAAGGAGTTTAATTTTATTTTAAACAGAAAAGTCTTTGTCATACTCAACACGAATATCTTTGATTAATTTCCTAAGATAGGAGAGTGGTTACCAACATATTAGTCTTTTACTATTTGGAAGACGATCGAAAGGGTTGAGGGCTTAAAGTCTTCAAAGAGACTGAAGCAACTTAAGATAGTGGACCCTACCTTAGCATTGGCGTGCGTTGGACAAATTGGTTGTAGGCGCATGGATACTGAAAAAACTAAGTAACTAGGGGTACCTCACTTGGTATTAACTATACGAAGTTGGTAGTGTCTTTGTATGGCGGCTTAATTATGAGAGTATTCAAAACTGGACTAGGTC
Organism: Papaver somniferum; assembly: GCF_003573695.1. NCBI lineage: Eukaryota > Viridiplantae > Streptophyta > Magnoliopsida > Ranunculales > Papaveraceae > Papaver > Papaver somniferum. The sequence continues at coordinate 117,276,678 of NC_039360.1, forward strand.
CCGGGGTTTTTCTGCACTTGCAGTTTCCTTGTTAAAAAAAAATCTTGTTGTGTGCTTTTACTTTACTTTCTGCATTATAATTTGTTTTAGTTATTTTAAAGTAATTGCACTTGTACGTTAATCCCAAACACTTGGGTTGATCCCTATAGTTTAAGGTTCGGTTTCAGACTTATTCTATATACCAAGTGTATACCTTGTGGTTTGCTACTTGGTAGTTGTTGTCTATATTAGATCACGCAAGGTATTGGACTTATAAGGTTGATATCGAAAAGAATGTGGTATACTTGGTACCCTTGTCATTTCACTCTCCATAACTGGCAGCTGTTGTGCGATTTGATAATCAAACTCCACTACATATACGATATACAAAAAAGTATAACTTCCTTTTCACATAAAAACAAAAGTATATCTTCCTTTTCACATATATACTCGAGAGAATGGCAAACCAAATCAAATAAAGTATTGAAAACGATATGGCATCATATGTCAAAATATCAGGTATATATACTCCGTCTCTTTTGAATAAATTATGTTATTTGCAAAACACACATATTAATAGGAATCTTCGGTGCAAAGTATCACTTCCGAAAAAACAAATAGATTGTCAATGTAGTTTTTCATATAATGCTAACTATAATCACAGTCGTCTGCATTCAGGGAATTCAAATTTGTACACAATAACGAAACTAACAAAATTAGAAGATGGGTGGTTTTACACTTGTTGTTCAATATGTCGCAGAAGTTCAGGATGATAACTACTGCATATAATGCGAAATAGACACACAACCAATGAACCAGTAATTTTAAAAATAAATTAAACCATGTATCGACAAATATATATAGAAATATATATATACATATATGCTAATAATCATATGCTATACAAATTACGGCTTAGGATGGAGGTCGAGGATAAATCTGGAAGAACATGGTTCGAGGCATATGATGAACATGAGGAAAACATAATTTATGATACTAAACAATCCTTACTTGACATGAAAAGGGTGAAAACACTGGGGGTACCAAAATACACCACCAACTTTTTCTTAGGAAATCTGTATGGACAAACTTAAACACAATTCCGAGAGTTCAACTTAATGAATCTCAATCAAAGAATAGTATCTAGAGTTATATCTCTTTCACTCACAATCAAAAAGTTTACAAAGACTAGTCTGTGAACCTGATTCTCGTGTGAGATTACTTAGGTGAGTCCAAAGATCAATTTCCAAATAACCAATCAAGTCATATCCAACAAATAAGGATGGATGTATCTACTTTGATTGATTTTACACAAAACCTGTGATATTTCAATTATAAAGATAAATAATATAATGCGGGAAAAAAATAATACATAGACCATAAGTTGTGTTAACGAGGAAACCGCAAATACAGAAAAACCCCGGGACCTAGTCCAGATTGAACACCAAACTGTATTAAGTCGCTACAGACACTAGCCTACTACCAATTAACTTCGGGCTGGAATATAGTTGGGACCAAAAAAATCTCACAGCAATTCAATTGCAGTCGTGTTCCTTATGCCTCTTGAATCCTATCATGCGCAAATGATTCCATTAGCTGGGGTCCTTTACAGACTAATAGTTGCTTCAACTTAATTAAAGACTTTTAACCAATCAGCCTCCCAAAGATAAGACTATATATGTGATTTCCTTTTTGATCGTAGATCAAGGTGAGACTGGAAATCGATAGCAATAGACAAAGTCTAGATACCCTCAAAATCCGTACTTATGCTACCCGGAGTGCATCCTAGATTATAATTCACCTCACAGGTATTAAACTTGTGGAATCAACAAAGTCTGAGACAAAAAGAACTTTGATGATTTTTATCTATCTTGTTCAAGTGAGCAGCTCAACAATCGAACAGGATCAGGATACTCGAGCTATCAAGATAAACAATAGCTGGACCTGGCTTCATGAATTCATATGAAGTCTTGAAAAAGCGGGGTACAACAACCGCACTCAATATTTCGATTAGCAATCTGTATGGACTAACTCCAATATACTTTTAAGAGAATCAACTAGACAGTCAGACTCAATCTTAATAAAAATATATATCAAAGAGTTATATCTCACTTTCTCGATTCAATACTTACTCAAGCAAATAGAAATCTGCGATTCTAATTGAATACAAGAGAAATCACTTGAACGGTACCAAAGACCAATGTTCAAGGATCAATCAATTTCAATCAACAACCAAAGGTTGGATTTCCCAATTGATCAATTCAAACGCACAACCTGTGATATTTCAATTATATAAAAAAATATAATGCGGAAAAGAAATAACATATATACCATAAGTTTTTTTAACGAGGAAACCGCAAATGCAGGAAAACCCCGGTACCTAGTCCAGATAGAACACACTACAGACACTAGCCTACTACAAACTAACTTCGGTCTGGACTGTAGTTGAACCCCAATCAATCTCACACTGATCCAAGGTATAGTTGCGCTCCTTACGTCTCTGATCCCAGCAGGATACTACGCACTTGATTCCCTTAGTTGATCTCACCCACAACTAAGAGTTGCTACGACCCAAAGTCGAAGACTTTAATAAACAAATTTGTATCACACAGAAAAGTCTACGGTAATAGATAAATATGTCTCCCACAAAAATACCTACGAGTTTTGTTCCGTTTTTTGATAAATCAAGGTGAATAAGAACCAATTGAGAACCCAGACTTATATTCCCGAAGAACAGCCTAGTATTATCAATCACCTCACAATAATCTTAATCGACTAGAGAAAGAAGATATTGCGGAATCACAAACGATGAGACGAAGATGTTTGTGACTTCTTTTATATCTTGTATATCGGAGAAATCAATCTCAATCCAATATTTACGATTGTACTTAGTACGATAGAAACAGCAAGATCGGATCACACAACTACGAGAAAGTAGTATCGGTCTGGCTTCATAATCCCAATGAAGTCATCAAGTCGTTAACCTACAGGGTCTCGATAGAAACCTAAGGTTAAAGGAGAATTAACTCTAGCTTATACAACTAGTATCACACATGAGGTGTGGGGATTAGGTTTCCCAGTTGCTAGAGTTCTCCCTTATATAGTCTTTCGAATCAGGGTTTGCAATCTAAGTTACCTTGGTAACAAAGCATTCAATATTCACCGTTAGACGAAAACCTGATTAGATTCAAGCTAATATCTTTCAACCGTTAGATCGAAACTTAGCTTGTTACACACAAATGAAATGCACGTTTTTTTAGGTTTGTGTAATCGTACCCAAACATGTACATTTAATTGGTTCAACAGTAGTTAACCAAATGGTTAGCCATATGAGCACTTTCATATCAACCATATTCTTGTTTACCATAACTAGTTCAAATGACTCAAATGAACTAGTTAGAGAGTTGTTCAATTGCTTAGATCTTTATAATAGACACAATTGAAACACAAACGATTTGATTCACTCGAATCGATTCATGAACTTTATAGCCACGGTTTGCAATTATGCATTCCTAAGTTTATATAAGTTCAAGTTCACAAATAATCGTTTTTAGAAAATAACCAACTTAAGTACGCGGACTTAAGTACCCGGAATAAGTTTGTATTTAGTTTAAAAACTCCAGCAGAATTTCTCGGGATGAGAAATTCCGACAGTACGCGGACTTGGTACGTGGACTCTAATTCCGGTTTTCCTAAGCATCAAAGTACGCATACTTTCGTTCAAGGAATAAAGACTTACACACATATGTGTTACCACACAATGTTTATATCCTTCCATGGTTATATAATCTAAACTCTCATTTCAATCATTGAAACATTCTTAGAGGACGTTATATAGTTGTTATTCACAAACCATTTTTCGTCAAAGCCATTTTCAAGTGATTGAAACTTAACATGACTTTCGTCACTAGTAAAGATGAACTTGGCCAAAGCGAAAGCTTACCAACACATATTTCGAGAAATAGAAAATGTGCATAATCATAGTCTTTATAGCAAAACGACTTTTGTCTCAAGATAGGAGATAGAATAGATAGACTTTTCAGTGATAGATAAGTTCAAGTATCCACATACCTTTTAATCGATGAAGTTCCACCAGTTCCTTGAGTAGTTCTTCGTCTTTGTATGATGATCACTATGGAGTCTTGAGCACAACTACACTTTCTATCCTAGTCCGAGACTTAGCTAATAGTAGACTAGAAATCAAGACTTATAGTTTTGATCACTAACATTGACAAACATGCTTGAGATAGCAACACATGCGAGTTCGACCGAGCAGTGCTCTAACAATCTCCCCCTTTGTCAATTTTAGTGACAAAAACTATCAATACATATGGAATACAAAAACAGATAAATAAACTTTTGTAGCTTCTCTTCCACATGCCTGATCTTCTTGGTTCTTCAACATTACTCGAAATCTTCGTCACTTCCAAGTACTCCAATGATTCCAAAGGTTGTAAGTTTAGTATCATCTTTGTTGAAAATCCTTAGCCATAACAATGAGAAAACAAGAATTCTCAATCATTGTTACACAATGTCATAGTATTATTACACAACATCAAAGTTCAATTGTATCACAACTTCAACAACAATACTATGGTGATATGTATCACTCCCCCTTAGTCAATACTCCATATCACATGGAAACCACTCCCCCTTGCATAATGATCCGAAAACCATATGTATTTGTAGTGTGAACTACACATTAATTCTCCCCCTTTTTGTCAATAAAATTGGCAAAGGTACGAAAACTAGTAGGATCCTAATGAAATTTCCATAGAGACATTTCATGACCAAAAGAAAGAACATATCAACTTTTTAGATGCAATCATATAGCCGAAGCTAAATGCTTTCATCAAGGAGTTTATAAAGATACAAGATAACTCCTATAATATTCCACAGCCGCACTCCCCACAAAGATTTGGCAATTAAGCACAAGTTTAATTAAGAACTATCCCCCATAAAATGTCATTCCCGAATGAACAACAAGAGCGACCTTACTTTCACGGGAAAAGAAGGATTTCTTTGGACATGACAAATCTCATACGAATATGAATTTGAATCCAAATAATACTCAATTAAATTAACCACAAGAAAACCCCTGATTAATCTAATCGGAAATGCTCAACATAAGAGAACTTACGGAGCCACACATTATATACATAAAATATGGATCATGGAAGATCAATACTGCGGAATAAACAAGGATTCATTCTATTTTCCATCACTATTTGCACAATGACATACAATAGACATAATCCTCGTAAACAAAAGTTCATCCTATCTTCCATCAATATTTGCATAATGACATAATAGGCTTCAAACTTTTGTAATATCACAAGTTCATTCATTCTTTTATCAAGACATGCATATCGACATATGAAAGACTTAACTTTTGACAACGTATGGGATAATCATAGTTCACGGACGCAAACACACATATCGCATAACAAATTGAAATATATGAAACCATAAAGATTAATACTGCAAAAATCATCTTCCAAACAATTCTAGAATTTAAACAAATAAACCTGAAAACATGAATATGAAAACGTTGGACATAATTATGTGTAATCACAATAATGGCTATTCCAAACTCTAGTTACTCTTCCTAAAACACAAGAAATAAAATTCTCATAAGAAGATTTACTAGACAAAATAAAATCAACAAGCTAAAGAACAAAGACAGACTCCTATGCCAAAGCCGAACACGAACAGAAGTCAAATAGACGGTTCAGTATCCTCGTGAGTCTTGAGATCTTTGAGCTTGTGATTGACAGCATTCTATGCATCTTCATAGTGGATACCCTCATTGAGAAGTTCTTTAACATGTGTTTCCATGAGATCAAGGTCAGAATTAACCTTTTGCAACTCAGTTCTTACCACATACAGACACTTCATTGTATCAACAAGTTGTTGTTTTGCATCTTCAAAGTTTTTGAGAAAGTCAAGAACCACTTCAGCCGAAATCTCTTCAACATCCAAAGTTTCCATTATTTTCATCGAATTCATAATATACCGCATTATCAACGAAGTCTTCAGGTAAATCCCAAGAGCAAGAAGAAGAAGCCATTAATAATAGGAAGCCTAGAGTGAGTTAATTCAACTCAATAGGAAAGGTATATAAACAAGTTCGGAAAGATTTAGGGTTTACAAGATCAGTTTGTGGGAGAATCCCGAAACTGTATGTGTACCCATAAGAAGAGGGTCCACAAAAACCCAAAAAGGCTATTTGTGAAGAAAGTTTACACAACACCTCGTTGCTTGAAAACGTACATGCATCTTAGCTCTATATTGAAATCATGGGGCAAAAGTAAAACCAAGAAAGAACAACCAGAAAATACTCATGTAAAATTGTTAACTGACAATCCATCTAAGAACGATAAGAAATTAGCTAGATAATCAGATACACTTTGCCAATAAGTATACCTCAATAATTTTCACTCAACCAGGATTTTCTTAAGTGAGATTTCAACCTTGTGATTAATTAACACAAGTATGAGCCTTTAGCTCATTAAATGAATATTGTTTTCGGTTATCCTTCTTCCTTTGAGACTTTGGAGGAAAACCATTATGATGTGAAAAGTTGTCATAAAATTTACTGTTATCAAAATATGACTCATAGTATCGATTCTTACCTGAAGAATTTCGGCTAGAGAAAGTTGACAGCCTGTTGATGATTTCTTTATAACCTTCAATTAACTCCTTTAGGTTATTTCTTATATCATCATCTTTGCTCTTTTCTTCTGATATCTTGTTCACATCAACAATATCATTATCTCCCTTTTTGAAGAAGGAAAATTTATGATCTTTTCTTAGACGGTTTTTGTTATGACGTCTGTTATGCTTCTGAGCATTTGAGGAACTCATTGAACTGACTTTCCTGGTATAATACACAGGATGAGTACTGAAACCACTTGGTTTAGACATACGAATGTCAGTTACACCTTTAAGAATTAAGTCTAAGGTGTGTTGAAATCGGACAAAGAAATTGTTATTCAACTTAGAGTTTCTCTTTTGCATAACATGACCTTTTGAATCACAAAAGAGACATACTTTCTGATCAAAAAGATGATTGGAAAGTTTCGTCTTAACATTATCGTTTGAATATTTCTTCCTCCCATGTGATGTGCAACATCCTTGATTAATGGAGTTTGCATGCACATTCTTTTTAATATGAAGGAATTCCGGTTTTACTTCTGAAACTGGAACTCTTTGAGTTTCAATAGAAGTATATGGTATAAAGGACTTTTTGAAACATCCTTGAATTGAGAGTTTATTCAAGCAATGTTCAATTTCCAAAACATCCTTTTCAAGGCGTGTCTCAAGTAGGATAGTGAAGACTGAACTTCATTGTTTTTGGAATTGTAGTCTCTTACTACACCAAGAAGGACATTGACATGGTTCTTCAACCGATTAAATCTATCATCTTGGATTCTAACAAGATTTAGAATCAGTTCACTCTCTTCAGTTGTTTCCCTTTCATTGATAGAGATGGACTCTTTTGAAGGGTAATCGGAATAACACATGTCAGAACGCTAGGTTCGTCTGTATTTAAGATTCACAAATCTTTCTCTTAAATAGATACAGTCAAGACATGACTTTTATTTATGGTGATGCGTTTATCAGACATCGTACTCTTGTCCATAGAGTCAGATCGCTACAAACACAGACTTATAAGGTCTTTAAACGTGTTTTCCTGCTCTAATACCAATTGAAAAAACGGGGGTACAACAACCACACCCAATATTTCGATTAGCAATCTGTATGGACTAACTCCAATATACTTTTAAGAGAATCAACTAGACAGTCAGAATCAATCTTAATAAAAGTATATCAAAGAGTTATATCTCACTTTCTCGATTCAATACTTACTCAAGCAAATAGAAATCTGCGAGTCTAATTTAATACAAGAGAAATCACTTGAACGGTACCAAAGACCAATGTTCAAGGATCAATCAATTTCAATCAACAACCTAAGGTTGGATTTCCCAATTGATCGATTCAAACGCACATTCTGTGATATTTCAATTATATAACAAAATATAATGCGGAAAAGAAATAACACATACACCATAAGTTTTTTTAACGAGGAAACCGCAAATGCAAAAAAACCCCGGGACCTAGTCCAGATTGAACATACTACAGACACTAGCCTACTACAAACTAACTACGGCCTGGACTGTAGTTAAACCCCAATCAATCTCACACTGATCCAAGGTACAGTTGCGCTCCTTACGTCTCTGATCCCAGCAGGACATTACGCACTTGATTCCCTTAGCTGATCTCACCCACAACTAAGAGTTGCTGCGACCCAAAGTTGAAGACTTTAATAAACAAATCTATATCACACAGAAAAGTCTACGGTAATAGATAAATCTGTCTCCCACAGAAATACCTACGAGTTTTGTTCCGTCTTTTGATAAATCAAGGTGAACAGGAACCAATTGATAACCCGGACTTGTATTCCCGAAGAACGGCCTAGTATTATCAATCACCTCACAATAATCTTAATCGACTAGCGAAAGAAGATATTGCGGAATCACAAACGATGATACGAAGATGTTTGTGACTTCTTTTATATCTTGCGTATCGGAGAAATCAATCTCAATACAATCTTTACAATTGTACTTAGTACGATAGAAACAGTAAGATCAGAACACACAACTACGAGAAAGTAGTATCGGTATGGCTTCATAATCCCAATGAAGTCTTCAAGTCGTTAACCTACAGGGTCTCGATAGAAACCTAAGGTTAAAGGAGAATTGACTCTAGTTATACAACTAGTATCACAGAGGAGGTGTGTGATTAGGTTTCCAAGTTGCTAGATTTCTCCCTTATATAGTCTTTCAAATCAGGGTTTGCAATCTAAGTTACCTTGGTAACAAAGCATTCAATATTCACTGTTAGATGAAAACCTGATTAGATTCAATCTAATATATTTCAATCGTTAGACAAATGAATGCACGTTTTTTTAGGTTTGTGTAACCGTACCCAAAAATGTACATTTAGTTGGTTCAACAGTAGTTAACCAAATGGTTAGCCATATGAGCACTTTCATATCAACCATATTCTTATTTACCATAACTAGTTCAAATGACTCAAATGAACTAGTTAGAGAGTTGTTCAATTGCTTAGATCTTTATAATAGACACAATTGAAACAAAAATGATTGATTCACTCGAATCGATTCATGAACTTTATAGCCACGGTTTGCAATTATGCATTCCTTAATTTATATAAGTTTAAGTTCACAAATAATCGTTTTTAGAAAATAACCAACTCAAGTACGCGAACTGGTACGCGGACTTAAGTTCCCGGAATAAAAAAAAATTTAGTTTACAAACTCCAGCAGAATTTCTCGGGATGAGAACTTCTGACAGTACGCGGACTTGGTACGCGGACTCTAATTCCGGTTTTCCTGGGCATCAAAGTACACATACTTTGGTTCAAGGAATAAGGACTTACACATATATGTGTTACCACACAATGTTCATATCCTTCCATGGTTATATAATATAAACTCTCATTTCAATCATTGAAACATTCTTAGAGGACGTTATTATATAGTTGCTATTCATAAACTATTTTTCGTCAAAGTAAGCAATTTTAAAAGTGATTGTAACATAACATGATTTTCGTCACTAGTAAAGATGAACTTGGCCAAAGCGAAACCTTACCAACACATATTTCGAGAAATAGATAAGCGAGATAAACTCGGCTCGAAATAGCAAATGTGTATAATCATAATCTATATAGCAAAACGACTTTTGTCTCAAGATATGAGATAGAGTATATAGAATTTTGAGTGATAGATAAGTTCAAGTCTCCACATACCTTTTAGTGGATGAAGTTCCACCAGTTCCTTGAGTAGTTCTTCGTCTTTGTATGATGATCGCCATGGAGTCTTGAGCACAACTACACTTTCTTTCCTAGTCCGAGGCTTAGCTAATAGTAGACTAGAAATCAAGACTTATAGTTTTGATCACTAACATTGACAAACATGCTTGAGATAACAACGCATGCGAGTTCGACCGAGCAGTGCTCTAACAAGTCTTTTTAGTCGTTAAACCCTAGAAGGGTTTTAGGGAAGAGGACGACTCTAGTTTTACAACTAGGACACACAAAGAAGTAGTGTCGGGATTCAAAGATCCAGTTGTTTGAGGTTCCCCTTTTATAGACTTTCAAATAATAGGTTGCTTTAGGTTTAAGCTAGGATATCTTTGGTTCCGCCATTATATGAATCTTTGAATCTGATTAACATAACAATATATACACTCTGGTTAGGATGAACTGTAACCGAACCGTGTACATAAGACCGTGCTCATGAATGTCGAAACTAACCGACCGAACTATAAGCTTGAGCATTTTCATAAACACTTAAGACTTTAACTTGAGTCGCAATTATATGATCAAATATGGCTATAGTGCTTTTAGAGATTATTCAAATTCTAATTATCTCGGGGAAATAATTTTATGTGCATATGAATTTAATCGACATGGTAATTAGATGCACAAGGTACAAATACTCAACCTGTTCGTGAACAGTTAAGTCAAAGTATGTGTACCTGTATGTATACCTTATGACATGACAGAGTTCCGGAGTTTACAAAACTTTTCCAGTACGTGTACTGGTATGTATTCCTTATGACATGACCGAGTTCCGAAGTTCAAAAAACTTTTCTGGTACATATACTGATATAGATACCTTATGACAATAACCAGTTTTGGAGTTCACATAACTTTTCTGGTACGTGTACTGGTATGGATACGAAACCGGTTCTGGGACCAACAGTTCTTTTCAAGTACGCGTACTGGTGTGCGTACCGATTCGGGTTCACGAGTTCACAGACTTTTTAAGGTGTGCATACTCCTATGCGTACCAAAAATTTGTTTGTTCGACATATAGCTACTCCGTTACGTATACTAAGTACTTGTACTACAGCTTCAGACTTGTAACAATTTTTCCAGTTTGTAAGACTGGTATGTATACTGTCTTGTATCCGAAAATAATAGTAGTTCTATATTTCTCTCTTAATTGATTCGAAACATTCGCAAATAACACAATGACACATATCACTGTTCCAGGATATTTCCGAAAGATAATTCTTGAATCGCTATTTAGATTACGAACAATAAAATTGTTCTTAACCGAAATTTATCAAGTATGAACAAATGTTCATTAAGCTTAGTCATATATATTTCAAGAAGTTTAGTTTTTGAAATTCTTGATATGCTTACCATAGTCTAATTAGTTACATGATGACGTCTCATAGATAGAAAGATGAATATAACTTGGGATATAGGTGCTTCAGTCTTCACTTACTTTTTGTTGAATAAGTTCTCCAAAAGCTTCGGTTGATCTTCGCCTTCAAACGGTAGAACGCAATAATGTTGTAGTTTCAATAGTGGTAAGAAAGGGTTTGAAACTCGGACTTTTTTAAGATTTTGATCTTAGACTTAACAAAAGGAAATATTAAAAATTATAAAAATATATGCAAATTAGAGTGAAAAGATGAAGAGATATAGGTCTAGGGTTTCGGATTCCACTACTTCTAACAGTTGTAAATTCAATAATTATTTTCTCTAATCTACTCTCAAAACTACACAAGACCATTTTAAACCCAATTTCATGCCTTGGAAAATTTATCGTTAATAAAATATCAATTCGACTCAAGTCGATAATCTAAGGCCTAACCTTCCTTTGCTTATAAAAGATCGATCACCGAAGACGATCCAAAACAGTTATTATGAAGCATATAATGAAGAGAAAAATTTTAGACAATTAAAAGCTTTTAGAGAGTAACAATTAAAGGAAATTGAATACTAAAAATTACATGCTAGAAGTAGTTTTCTTCTCAACCCTAGAAATTTAATTAGTTTCTCATGAGAAGAAAATTGGAAGAAATCTGATTAACCATTGTATTAAAATAATAGAAATTGCTTACAACGATTTCAGTTGCTAAAGACCTCCAGTAACCAAAACGGTATAGTTACCAAAAGTCTATTGCGAGTGGAACTGTAAATGATAAATACTTATTGTCGTTGAATAAAAGACTGCTTTCCGCGACTGTTTCTGAGGGTATAATGTTCTTCGTTCTTCTTCTTCAATTGCAGCAGCATAGAAGTCAGGTAACTCTCGATTCACTTCCCCCTAACCTCCCCTAACTCTCCATCCCCTTCTATGATATCCCAACGCCCTTTATATACTCGACAGGTCCCAAAAATCTCATGTAATAACTTCAAAATATCTCTTACTTTTCACGGGGATATTTTTTTCCCTTTTAACAATTTCACGCGCCTGTAGTTGATATTCACACGTCTTCTTGCAGAAAATAAACTCCCACACGCCTCTAAAACACTGCCAATTTCTTCTATCCACATGAAAACATTAGTTGTCCACAGAATTTCCCGTGTTTTCTTCCTTCCACTGTTTTCGATACTCCACATAAACACTCCTCTTTATTTGATTCCAAGTCCATTACCAAGCCTGTTTGATCGAAACAGGCCTAAATCAATCCTAATTCGTCATTGAGTCTCACCCGAAATTCCCTAAAACTCTGCCAGAAAATATCGCAGGCACTCCGAGACTCTCACTGTGTTACTCCAACTCTATGATCTAAGCCAATTTTAATCGATTCCAAGGACCTTTCCAGCCCGTTTAACTCCATCAGCTCAATCCAACCAAATCCAGAGATTAAATCTCACTGAAATTCTTCAAGAGTCCAACCCTAATTTTGGCGGTGACTGCAACATTTTCTTTTTTGATCTTCCAGCCAATTATAGACAAATCAAAACCCATTACCTTCCCTGTTAAGCTTAAACCAACAACCCCAATCAATTTTAGGGCTTCAGTCTCATTAAAACCGATTCAATTTTCAAACCCTAATTCTGTTTGTCTGAAAACTCATTTTCCCACCAAAAGTTCATATTAAAATGGGGAAGATGAAGGTCACCCCTTAACCACTGATGGGTGCAAATAGTACATGCCATGGTGGGTGCAAATAGTAATTTTTAGGCGTAAATAGTACTTTTCTTGGGTGCCTTTAGTAACTCCTCCCGGGGGTGCAATTGCCACTTTTAGAGCCAATTTCTTCGCAAAAGCTTATTTCTCCAAAAATACCTACAAAGACATAAAACACCAAAATAAATACAAAAATTGGTACTAACAATATAGAAAATCGATATTAAAATAGACACATAAATGCGTCTATCAAATACCCCCAAACTTATTATTTGCTAGTCCCGAGAAAATCTAATCTGGAAAATAAAATCTTAACTCAATGTTGCAGGCATCGCGGTTGCACTTACCGTGTGCAACAAGCCTTTAAACCCCTAGGTAGCCCTAGTGGCCGAGTTATAGTCTCGGGAGGGTTCACAAGAGGTGTACCCACAAAACCTTTTACTCCAAACCCTAGCTACCCGTGCAGGATTCAGGAATGACATTAAAGAATATCCTTGGTTGACATACTTTCATTGACTACATGAGGAAGTACCCTGATACGAATCATATTCATATATAGGTGACAGAGCTCTACTCAGATAGTCACACTATGGACATCAATAATCGGAATTACACAAATCAGATGAGTAGATAGAGATAGATAGTTTGAAACGATGTTGACTAAGGTGAACGGTGTTTCCCGTACCTGTCTGAAGGCCACCGCCAAGATGAACCTATGAATCCTTGATACATGTGTATCTTCCTCTCTCCGGGAACTAGTGATCCTCAAGACGGATTGAGGATAGAATTGTAATTTATGAGGGATTACTGATTTAAGGAAGTATTCCTATAGAAGGAAAATAGATTCCTAATAGGCTTGGGAAACCAAACCAAAGTAAGGAAGTATACCTTGATAAGGAAATATATCTAGAAAATGAATTATTCCTAGATAAGGAAATAGATCCCTAAAAGGTTTAGGAAACCGTTAAAGCTATAAATAGAGATGTTTAGCTCATAGCTAAGACATCTAAAGTATGGTTTGTGATACAGACACACCTAGATCCAAGAAAGGAGGTTTGCGAGATAAATCACCTAGAGATAAGTTTGTGAGACAATTATTATTGTAAAAGCAAGCTTAGCAAACAGTTTAAGGTTATTTACCTAGAGAGATTGTAATAGTTTTCTTTTTCATAATGTAGAGAAGATATTTTCTTCGAATCTGGTTTCTAGTTTGTTCTGTTTTATAGTTTTTGTCTATTATTATTATGAATTCCGCCTCTTTAATAATAGTCACCAAGGTATAGAGATCAATACGTATCAATCCTAATGGATTGAGATACTGGTATGGACAAATATCAACACAGCTGGCATATACAAGGGAACCAGCGGTCGATAATCTTAATTCTAGATCAACTCAGCTGACATATACAAGGGAACCAACGGTCGATTTTATAAACCTTTAATTTTTTTTAATTAACAACATGATTAGATCTTTCGAATCAAGCGATTCTTGTCAGCATATTACATGGTAATTCCCATGGATCATGCATTTCACACTTGTTTAGGCGACGGAGACAGGGAGAATGGACACATATTGCTATCTAAGTTTTTTTTTTTTAATTCTGTTTGGTCTGATTGGTCTGGTTTATTTATTATTCTTAGCAGCTCAATCACTCTACTCCATCCCGGCAGTGGTACCAATTTGATGCGTGTGCCCCACCAGATCACTTAGAAAACATATAAGTTTGCAAATAAAATAAAAACAGAATGTAATGTGATGATTCCATTCTAACACCTTCTCTGCCTTTTTATGAATAGACTCTGTTATTTGGTTTTTCAACTCCTACAACTAAGATGTTTCCATCCACTTAGATTGGTTAGTGTCATCCTGAATTAACACAAATTGCTAGGCTCTGGACTTTAATAATGCACCTAAAAAGTTTCTCCGGTACCCCCAAACTTAAGTCTAACATTGTCCCCAATGTTTCAAATTAAAGTGCATCACCAAAAATATAAGTAACAAGAGGAATTAGTAAAGAGAGATGTCAGAAATATAGTACTTGGGTGAAGCGTAGAAATCCTTCCACGGGGAACAAGAAAGAAAATAAAATAAAATTCCACTAATGTACAATAAGAGTAGGCCCTCCAGAGGGACCTTAATATCACCATGTATGGGTTGCCTCCCATAAAGCGCTAAGTTTAGTGTCTTCATCTAGACTTTGGTAGAATTAATCACCACATAAAATCATATAGCAATGGCCGGAACCAAACCACAACTAGATGTTGTCTTAAACAGGAAACTAGATAAGGGTGTGCTTTATTTGTTTTTTTTTTCTTGGCATTCCTTTTATTTGTGGTAGGTTCATTTGGTTTTGATGACCAGGTCAAAACCAAATAAATCTACCACAAATAAAAGGAATGCCAAGAAAAAAAAAACAAATAAAGCACACTCTTATTTAGTTTCCTGTTTAAGAAAACTACATCTAGTTGTGGTTTGGGTTCAGGCTCTATGAAAGGGTCTAGATAAAATATTTCCATTGGGGGGGTTTCCTCATAGACATGATCCGGGGAATCAGGTGGTAGAATCTGGAAAAACTCAAATAAAAACTTGGAAGCACATAATAATAACCTGAATAATTGCGGATCCTCAAAGTCAATTAGATTTGACTTACATAGTTTACCATAATGGTGGTCATTTTTAAGCAAATGTGTCGATTCTAACCTCCAAAAATAATTAGGTTTAGTCCAAAACTTAATATGTGACACATTTGACATTTATACGTTCCCACAATTGGAAGAAAACTTTTTAGTGGAAATACAAATTCAATCTTGGTATCATAGCCTGGGTTTGCCACATCAACCAGAGGATGGGGTTACTATCAACTGGGTTTATTTTTGGACATAACTAGGTTCAAAAAAGCGTGCATGAAGATAGTCTCTTAAGATGGTAGAGGCACATACGTTAAGTAACAAATTAGGGACCTTTGTAAGAGTCAAAGGTAAACCACAGGGAGAATGATATTCACCCCCAAACCTAGAGTTGTCAATATCCTTGGATAAACTAGTCACAATTTTCTTAATTTCTAAATTATCAGATTTAGGAAAATGGTCTTTTATTTCTTCTAGGTTGTAATCATGTGGTTCTACATTTCTATAATCCTCAACAGAGACTATTGTTTCTGAATCACTAGACTCTAAAACACTAGTTTGAGGATAAACTCTTTCCTCTAAACCATCATCGGCTTTATAATCACAATGATATACTGCACCGTTTAAAATTATGGTATCTCTAGTCAAATCCACTTCCTTTTGAATAAGTGAATAATTATCAATATTATTAGGATTTAAATTGGAAACACCATTTTTCTCAGGTAGCTCATTAAGGGTAACAATTTTCTCGTCATTATGACTACATATTTCAAATTCTTCATCGACAATATACTCATCATCATAACAATACAAAGATGGTTGAACCTTGTCTAAACATGCAATGTTTTCAATTCTAACCTCGTCCTCTAAATTAGGTGAATAATTATCAGTATT
Organism: Papaver somniferum; assembly: GCF_003573695.1. Taxonomy (NCBI): domain Eukaryota; kingdom Viridiplantae; phylum Streptophyta; class Magnoliopsida; order Ranunculales; family Papaveraceae; genus Papaver; species Papaver somniferum. The sequence continues at coordinate 117,293,140 of NC_039360.1, forward strand.
ATCAAAGGTGAAATTGGAAACACAATTTTGAAAACTAAGCTCATTTGGAGCAATATTAGCAACTGTATTTTCTTCCCCACAATTTTTAAAAGTAACACTCAGTCTTTCCAACGTTATGTCAAGCCTACGTGAAATTTCAGCTAGCTGTTCGAGCGAGTCATCCAAGGAAAGACTTGGATCATAAAAGTATTATGTTGCAATTGTTCCATTAAATCCTCCAAAAACGGAGAACTTACATTTTGGCCATTACAATATTGCTCATTTACCCGTTCGTATGACTTGTGCATGTGTGAATAGCAATTGGGATCACCATAGTATGAACCATAACCTTCAGAATATTGGTAGTGGTCCCAAATACTATCTACACTACGGTCATATTATAAATATTGTCCATTAAGATACTCAGTCGGATAATCATTATAATGGTCTTTATAATACCAGCTCGACATTTTTTTTGGTTGCACGTGCAAATGCAGTGTCAACTAAAATTGGGTAGGCTCAGGCTACCTTAAGTAGAATATACCTATAGTCAAAAACTAGTCAACGGTACTGGGCTAAGGTTTGTGAAATTTCGGCTGGTAACTCCCATACGGCCTAAGGCATGAGTTCAACGTACTTTTCCACGGGTTTCCTAAATTCGGTTGTCGGACGATGCAATTGGTGTGTGCAACGTGTTTTTTTTTCTTTTTTTTTTTATAAAAAGAATCCAAAACTAATATGTACAAATATATAAAATCTAAAAAAATATAAATATTTCCTAATTTAAATATTTACAAAAAGAAACAAAATAAAATAAATATAAACTTGGATACTTACCTGTTTGATGCATAGATTTTATTTCCAATTTAAATCCCAAATATCCTGCACACCAAAAATAAAATATACCCATAAAGCAAAATCTGATAAAAAAGGGGTTGGAGCCCAGCTTGTTGCTAGGCTCCCGACAAGTTTCTTGTCAGATGAGAATCCTTTTGAATAATTTTTATTTATTTTTATTTTTAGATAAAAAATAAACTAGCAAAATATTTACAAAAAGGAAATATAAAACCTAACCTAAAGGCAAGTCCCCGGAAGCGGCGCCAAAAACTAATGTACTTTTAATGGTGGTAAGAAAGGATTCGATACTCGACTCTTAAAGATTTTGATTTTAGACTTAACAAAAGGAAATATTAAAAAATAGAAAATATATGCAAAATGGAGTGGCAAGGTGAAGAGATATAGATATCGGGTTTCGGATTCCACTAATTCTAACAAAATAATTATTTTCTCTAATCTACTCTCAAAACTACACAAGGCCATTTTGAACTCAATCTCATGCCTTGGAAAATTTATCGTTAATGAAATATCAATTCGACTCAAGTCGATAATCTAACGCCTAACTTTCCTTCGCTTATAAAAGATCGATCGTCGAAGATGATCCAAAACAGTTATTATGAAGCATATAAAGAAGAGAAAAAATTTAGACAATTAAAAGCTTAATTAGAGAGTAACAATTAAAGAAAATTGAATACTAAAAATTGCATGCTAGAAGTAGTTTTCTCCTCAACCCTAGAAATTTAATTAGTTGCTCATGAGAAGAAAATTGGAAGAAATCTGATTAACCACTGTATTAAAATAATAGAAATTGCTTACAACGATTTCAGTTGCTAAAGACCTCCAGTGACCAAAGCGGTATAGTTACCAAAAGTCTATTGCGAGTGGAACTGTAAATGATAAATACTTATTGTCGTTGAATAAAAGACTTCTTTCCGCGACTGTTTCTGAGGGTATAATGTTCTTCGTTCTTCTTCTTCAATGGCAGCAGCAGAGAGGTTTGGTAACTCTCGATTCGCTACTCCCTAGCCTTTCTTAACTCTCCATCCCCTTCTATGATATCCCAACGCCCTTTATATACTCGACAAGTCCCAAAAATCTCATTTAATAACTTCAAAAAATCTCTTTCTTTTCACGGGGATATTTTTTCTTTTTTAACAATTTCACGCACGTCATCTTGCAGAAAATAAACTCCCTTACGCATCTAAAACACTGCCAACTTCTTTTATCTACATGCAAACATTAGATGTCCACAGAATTTCCCCTGTTTTTGATACTCCACGTAAACACTCCTCTTTCTTTGATTCCAAGTCCATTACCAAGCCTGTTTGATCGAAACAGGCCTAAACCAATCCTAATTCGTCATTGAGTCTCACCCGAAACTCCCTAAAACTCAGCCAGAAAATATAGCAGGCACTCCGAGACTTCTCACTGTGTTGCTCCAACTCTACGATTCCAGCCAATTTTAATCGATTCCAAGGACCTTTCCAGCCCTGTTTAACTCCATCAAGCTCAACTACATCTTTTATCCTAATCTGAGACTTAACTAATTGTAGACCAGAAATCAAGATATAGTTTTGACAACTAAATTTGACAACAAACTTTAGATAGCAACACTTGTGAGTTCCATCGAGCAATTCTCTAACAAAAGTTAACCATTACCAAAATAGTTTTAATCGAAAAGAAAAGGGTTTGATTGTATTGTTACAGTAATTTACAAACTAAAATAGTCTTTGAAAATACAAATGCAGGAAGGATTGATGGCTGAAAGTTTTGAAATCTTTTACTGAGTGTTGCGAATAGATATACATATCCTTAAGGCAATCTAGAGATCCCAGATAGACTTCATATAATAACGAGAGTTAACCGACCCTTGATTGGTTGGGCTAGAAAAACAGTGAGGGGAAACCAAAAACAAACTAAACTATTGACTGGAATAAAAATTTATTTTAACTTCCTGGACCAAATTTTTTTTAATGGAAATGCGGCTAAAGTTTTTGAGATTATGCAGATTGAAAAGCCTGTGTAGATGACTTGGTGGGTTATGAAGATTCTGAGGATTATGAGTATGAATACACTTGGTGCTATGAACAAGCATCAAGTGACAAAATGTAAAACTAACGATCAATGGGGTATTTATATTTGTTAGAGTACTGCTCGGTTGAGATCGCAAGCGTTGCTATCTCAAGCTTGTTTGTCAAGTTTAGTTGCCAAAACTATAAGTCTTGATTTCTAGTCTGCTTATAGCTAAGTCTCAAATTAGGATAGAAAGTGTAGTTGAGCATTAGACTTCACGGCGTTCATCGATTGAAGACGAAGAACTACTAAGGGGAGGTTATGGAACTTCATCAACAAAAGGTATGTGGAGACTTGAACTCATCTATCACTAAAAAGTTTATCTACTCTATCTCCTATTTGAGATAAAAGTCGTATAGCTATATAGATTTCAATTATGCACATTTGATATTTCGAGCTGAGTTTAACTCGCTTACATATTTCTCGAAATATGTGTTAGTAAGCTCTCGCTTTAACCAAGTTCATCTTATATTCTTGACGAAAGTCAAAAGATGATCACGTGAAAATCGCATGGTAACATCTTACATGATTTGTGTGAGACAGTCATTTGATGTAGACTCGGAATATTCCGTATTGATCATTCGATCACTTGAAAATTGCTTTGAAGCTAATAGTTTGTGTGAGACAACTATTGTCGTCTTCCGAGAATGTTTCAATGGTTGAAATGATAGTTTCGAACAATTGGATATAAGCATAGTATGCGTACTTGCATATGTGTGATCCAAGTCCGGGAACCATGGTATGCATACCTGTATGATTACTGATTGGTTTAGTAGAGGTCCGGGAACTAAGTACGCATACCGGTACGCGTACTAGCGTGAGGTTCAAGTTCCGGGACTTTACTGAGTTTGGTGGTATGCGTACCCGTTCGCATTCTGGGAACCTAGACTTAGCCTGGCCACTAAGGTATGCGTACCCATTTGCATACTTGAGTGGATAACGTTCTAAAATCGTTTGTTAATGAACTAATACATTTATATAATAAGGAATGCAATCTTTTGCAAACCGTGGCTATAATGTTCATGACTTGATTTGAGTGAATCAAAATCGATTTTGCTTTAATTGTGTCTTGTACACTTCTATGAGAATACAAAAAATTGAACAATAACTCTAGAACTAGTTTCATTGGAGTCATTTGTACTAGTTATGGTTAAGATGAATGAGGTTGATATGAAAGTGTTTATATGGCTAACTTCAGTTAACTATTGTTGAGCCAACAAAGGTGTACACGTTTAGGTAAGGTTACTCATATCTAAATGAATTCACTTTTCATTTTTCTGTAACAAGCTAAGTTCGATCTAACGGTTGAAAGATATTAGCTCGAGTCTAATCAGGTTTTCATCTGACGGTGAATATTGAATCCTTTGTTACCAAGGTAGCATTGATTTCAAACCATGATTTGAAGAATATTGTTAAATCATAGCTCGGTCGACCTCGCATGCGTTGCTATCTCAAGCATGTTTGTCAATGTTAGTGATCAAAACTATGAGTCTTGATTTCTAGTCTACATAGCTAAGTCTCGGACTAGGATAGAAAAGTGTAGTTGAGCTCAAGGATTTCATGGCGATTCATCATACAATGACGAAGATCTACTCAAGGAACCGTGGAACTTCATCAACAAAAAGGTATGTGGGGACTTGAACTTATCTATCATTCAAAAGTCTATCTCTTATATCTCCTACTTCTTATGAGACAAAAATCGTATGCTATATAGACTGGATCATACACATTTGATATTTCGAGCCGAGTATATCTCGCCTATCTATATCTCGAAATCATGTGTTGGTAAAGCGTTTCGCTTTGATCGGGTTTATCTTCACCTAGTGACGAAAGTCATAATATTTCAATCACTTTGAAAATCGCTTTGACGAGAAATAGTGTAATAACTATATAACGTCTTCTAAGAATGTTTCAATGGTTGGAATGAGAGTTTAGGTCTATATAACCAATGATGGATATAAGCATTGTGTGGAAACACATATGTGCATAAGTACTATTCCTTAATCCGAAGTTTGTGAACTTTGTTGATTGAGAGAAACCGGAGGAATTTCCTTTGCCAAGTCCGCGAACTCAGTTTGCGAACTCAGTCCGCGAACTGACGGATGTTCTCTTGCCGACGATTTCTGCTGGGATTTTCCAAAAACTCGTTTGCGTGTTTAGTCCGCAAACTGGCGGAAGTCTTCTTGCCGAGATTTTCTGCTGAGTTTGGAAAACTCTGTCGGTTGTCATAAGTCCGCGAACTTGTTTGCGTACTTGAGTGGGTTATGATCTAAAGATGTGCTCTGAACATGAAACTTAAATGACTAAGGAATGCAGTATGCAAACCGTGGCTATAAAGTTCATGAGACGATTCAATCGAATCGAATCATCTTTGTTTCAATTGTGTCTTGTGTAGTTACATAAGATCTCATAGCAATTGAACAACTCTCTAACTAGTTCATTTGAGTCAATTGAACTAGTTATGGTGAAGAAGAACAAGGTTAATATGAAATGCTCATATGGCTCACCTTTTGGGTTACTATGTTGAACCAACATACACGTACACGTTTGGGCACGGTTTTCACAAACCCAGTAAACGTATATCTCAAGTGTGTGTGACAAGCTAAGTTTTCGATCTAACGGTTGAAAAATATTAGCTTGAATCTAAATCAGGTTTTCATATAGCAGTGAATATTGATTGCTTTGTAACTAAGGAAAAACCCTGATTTGAAGACTATATATAGGAGACATCTAGCATTGGGAAAAACCAATCCCCACACGTTTGTGTGATACTAGTGCGCTCGCTAGAGTCGATTCTCCTCTAACCTTTGGTTTTCTTCTCTAAAACCAGGTTAATGAATTAAAGACTTCATTGGGATTGTGAAGCCAGACCGATGCTACTTTTATCATAGTTGTGTGATCTGATCTTGCATCTTCTATCGTACGAGTGCAATATTTGATTGGCTTGAGATCGTGAGAGTCCTCCGATAGGCAAGATAAAGAAGTCACAAACATCTTCGTCTCACTATTTGTGATTCCTCGACGTCCTGTTGTGTATTCAAGTAAGACTGTTGAGAGGTGATTGATTAATCTAGGCTGTTCTTCGGGAATATAAGACCGGATTATCAATTGGTTCCTGTTCACCTTGATTTCATATCTTAAAATGGAACAAAAACCTAGGGTTTTTCTGTGGGACACAAATTTATCCTTCGATAGACTTTTATGTGTGAGACAGATTTGTTTATTATCAAGTCTGCGATTTTGGGTTGCAGAAACTCTTGGTTGTGGGAGAGATCAGCTAAGGGAATCAAGTGCGCAGTATCCTGCTGGGATCAGAGGCGTAGGAGTATAACAGTACCTTAAATTAGTGGGAGACTGATTGGGGTTCAACTATAGTCCAGTCCGAAATTAGATTGGAGTAGGCTAGTGTCTGTAGCGGCTTAATACAATTTGTATTCAATCTGGACTAGGTCCCGGGGTTTTTCTGCATTTGCGGTTTCCTCGTCAACAAAATTTCTAGTGTCTGTGTTATTTCATTTTCCACATTATATTGTTCATCTTTATAATTGAAATAATACAGGTTGTGTATTAAAGGTTAATCGATTGGAGATCCGACCTTGTGGTTGTCGATTTCACTGATTAACACTTGGACATTGGTCTTTGGTACCGTCCAAGTTATTCCTTGTATTTGATAAAGACTCGCTATTCTTTTTAGCTTGAGTAAAAATCAAATCAAGAGATAGATATTAACTCCTTGAGATACTTTTATCTAAATTGAGTCTGACTGTCTAGTTGATTCTCTGGCAAAGTATTTCAGAGTTAGGACATACAGATTTCTAAGTGAAATATTGGGTGGTGTTGTTAGGCCCCCGCTTTTTCAATTGGTATCAGAGCAGGCAAACACACTAAAGACCTCAAAGGTCTGTGTTTGTAGCGATCTGACTATATGGACCATAAAGTCTCAATTGACGCTTCACCAAACAACCGCAAGAAAAGGTCTGACAAACTGATGTCTCTTCAAAAAGGGTTGGATGAACAAATCCAGATCAACCATGGTCTTGTTGCAGAAATTGCAGTTCTTAAGGATTTGATATCTGGAAATACTCCCTTTGAGAATTTGAAAAATCTCAGTTGTTCCTCTCTCAAGAAATGTCATAAGTCAGATAGTAATCAACGACAAGTTTTTGAGAAAACTGATATGAAAAGGAACCAGTCAGACAATCTTCAAAGCATAGGCTCATGTTGCGATCCATCCGATCATATACAGCAAGCATGTATGTCTTTTCAAAAGAGTCTTAATGTTGCAAGTAATCTTCGTAAGAAAGCTAAACAACTGTATGATTCTCTAAAAGTTCATACAACACTACCAGGAAACTCTAAATCGAGAAGTACTAGTAGTATGGGTGCCTTTGCTTTAAGATCTACATCTCCCTTTTAATGGTTTCTTGATAGTGGATGTAGTCGACATATGACAGGAGACCTCACATGGTTTGTTTCGTCAGTTGACTATGAAGGAGGCCCTGTAACGTTCAGAGATGGAAGTTGTTGCTACATTAGCAAAAAGGGAACGATCAAGCTACCCGGTGTTCCAGAAATCCATGATGTGGTATACGTTAAAGGTATGACTGCTAATCTTCTTTTTATTAGTCAAATTTGCGACAAGGGCCATCGAGTTATCTTCAATGCAAATAGATGTGACATTGTTGACAAATCTGGGAAAGTGATTTTCCAAGGAACTCTTGGTAAAAAAAACTGTTATCTTCTTGATACTCAGTTTAGCAACCGCTGCAATTTGACTAAGGTGGAATCTACACATCTTTGGCATGAGCGTTTTGGTCACATCAATTGTCGCCTTCTAACTAAGATCATTAACAAAGAACTTGTTAGAGGCATTCCCAAAATCAATGCAAAGATTGAAAGTGTATGTGGTGCCTGTCAAAAGGGTAAGCAAACAAAAGTTCACCACAAATCATCTCGAGATATTCTCACTAAAGCTCCACTTGATTTAATTCATATGGATCTCTTCGGACCAGTTCAACAACCCACGTTTTCCGGTAAGATTTACTTAGGTTGCATTCCTATCCCATAAGAATGAAACCCTTGGTGAATTCAAAATTATTGTTAAAAGGATCCAGAACGAACAAGGTCGCAAACTAAAGAAAATTAGAAGCGATCGTGGAACTGAATTCAAAGACACCAAGGTATTTGAGTTCTGTGAAAAACTGGGGATTATTCAACAATACTCTCCACCGATTACTCCTCAAGCTAATGGAGTTGCTGAAAGAAAATATAGGAACATACAGGAAATGGCCAGGGTAATGCTCCACAACAAAAACTTACCTTTAAGATTTTGGGGAGAAGCTGTCTTTGTAGCATGTTACTTGATCAACCGTGTGTATTTGCGGTCTAAAACCCTTAACAATCCTTATGAGTTATGGTATGGAAGGAAAACCAACCTACACTATCTCAGGGTGTTTGGAAGTAAGTGCTATATTCTGAAAGACCGAGAACAGAGAGGGAAATTCGACACCAAAAGTGACGAAGGTATCTTTCTTGGCTATGCGTCTGATAGTCGTGGTTTTCGAGTTTTTAATCTCAGAACACAAGTCATGATGGAATATGCTAATGTTATCATCGACGACATTAGTAATTTTCGTTAAGATAGTTCTCCTGCTGAGTTTCCTCCAACAGAGACAATTGAGAAAGCCAAAGAAATTCCAGAATCAGTTGAAGTTATCCCAACTGTTACTGATCCTGACATTTCTAGTGACGAGGAGAAAAGCACTAATCAAGCCATTCCTGATGAACAACAACGTGTCCCTCCACGACATCTATGGGTTCAAAGTAATCATGACCCCAACAGTATCATTGGGGGAAGGGATTCTACAGCCAAAACAAGGGGTCAACTTCAAAATATATGCAATTTTGGGTGTTATCTTTCGCAGGTGGAACCGAGGAATATTGATGAAGCTCTGAAAGATCCTTTTTGGGTAAATGCGATGCATGAAGAGTTAAATCAATTTGAAAGACAAGATGTCTGGGAACGTGTACCTTGTCCTCCAAATGTCAATATTGTCGGTACCAAATGGATATTCAAGAACAAGTCTGATGAATTTGGCACAATTGTCAGAAATAAAGCTAGACTTGTCGCTCAAGGATATTCACAGATTGAAGGAATCGATTTTGACGAAACCTTTGCACCTGTGGCACGTCTTGAGTCCATTCGACTTTTATTGGCCCATGCCTGCTTTCTCAAGGCTAAGCTGTTTCAGATGGACATAAAATCAACGTTCCTGAATGGAATTCTAAAAGAAGAAGTCTATGTCGCTCAACCTAAGGGATTCGAAAATCCTTTCCCAGATCATGTGCTGAATCTCAAAAAGGCATTATATGGATTAAACCAAGCACCAAGAGCCTGGTTTGAGAAACTTACTACCTCTCTTATTAGAAAAGGATTTTCAAGAGGAGGAGATGATAAAACATTGTTTACCAAATGGAGTGGGAAATATGTTGTCATTGCTCAAATCTATGTAGATGATATCATCTATGGATCAACTTCTGAAAAATTCGCAAAAGACTTTCAAGTCTCTCTTGCTAAAGAATTTGAAATGAGCAATGTTGGTGAATTAAGATACTTCATAGGATTACAAATTCAACAACAGAAGGAGGGGATTTACTTATCCCAAGATAAGTACGCACGTAATCTTGTGTCAAGATTCGGTCTGGATAAGTCATCTCCTAAGCTGACTCCCATGCCTACTACTGGTAAATTGCACAGGGATGAGAAAGGAGCAAAAGTGGATCAAAAACTATATCGATCCATTATAGGTAGCCTTTTGTATCTTACAGCTACTAGACCTGATATTTCCTTCAGTGTTGGTTGTTGTGTCAGGTTTCAGGCGGATCCAAAAGAATCTCATGTTGCGGCTGCAAAAAGAATCATACGATATATAAATCACACTGTTGGGTATGGTCTCTCGTACACTTTTGATACTAATACCGACCTTTCTGCTTATTCTGATGCTGATTGGGAAGGATGTGTAGAAGACATAAAAAGTACATCAGAGGGATTCTACTATGTGGGTCTCAATCTTGTAGCGTGGCATAACAAGAAGCAAAACTCTCAATCCCTGTCTACATGTGAAGCAAAATATATTGTTGCCGGATCATGTTGTACTCAACTCCTATGGATAAAACAAATGCTTGCTGATTATGAAGTTGATACTAGAATAATGAAGATCTTTTGTGATAACTCCAGTGCGATTCGAATTACTGAGAATCCTGTTGATCATTCAAGAACAAAGCACATTGACATAAGGTACCATTTTATTCGTGATCTTTATGAAAATGGTATCATTGGTATGGAATTTGTGCCTTCCGAACAACAATTGGCTGATATTCTCACCAAACCCTTAGACACTACAACTTTTCAACACTTGCGGCAGTCTATTGGTGTTGTTCTGGTTCATTAAACCATTTCGACGACTCTTGCCCCTATGCTTATCCTTATCTTTTGGGAAATTGAGTCTGAAACTCCAGTAGGTACTTTCCAGTTTAGTTTCTGTAGGATTGTTGTTACCTTTTTAACATCTCTTTTGTGTTTCAAAATCCTTCTTTTTCTTTCGAAATTAAGGTCGCTCTTGTTGTTCTCTCGGGAATGACATCAAATGGGGGAGAGTTCTTTTGAACTTGTGCTTAATGGTAATATCTTGCAGGGTGTGCGGCTGTGAAATTTTATAGGGGTTATCTTGTATCTTAAAACTCCTTGATGAATGTATTTAGCTTCGGCTTTATGATTTCATCTAAATTAAGTTGGTATGTATTTTTTCTTTTAGTCTATGAAACGTCTCTTCTCGGAAATTTCATTAGGAACCCGTTCTTGTACATTTGCCAATTTTATTGACAAAAAGGGGGAGAATTAATGTGAAGTTATACTACATATACATATGGTTTTCAGATCATTGTGTAAGGGGGAGTGGTTTCCATGTGAGATGGAGTATCGACTAAGGGGGAGTGATACATATCACTGTAGTATTATTGTTAAAGTCGTGATGCAATTGGACTTTGATGTTACATAATAATACTATGTCACGGTATAATAATGATCGAGAATCTCGATTTCTCTCATTGTTATAGCTACGGATCTTCAACAATAGTGATGCTAAACTTACAACCTTTGGGATCATTGGAGTACTTAGAAGGACGAAGATTTCAGGGAAAGTTGAAGATTAGACTATGGAATAGGAGCCACTAAAGTTTATCTCTTTTGTATTCCATATGTATTAATAGTTTTGTCATTAAAATTGACAAAGGGGGAGATTGTTAGAGCATAGCTCGGTCGACCTCGCATGCGTTTCTATCTCAAGCATGTTTGTCAATGTTAGTGATCAAAACTATGAGTCTTGATTTCTAGTCTACATAGCTAAGTCTCGGACTAGGATAGAAAAGTGTAGTTGAGCTCAAGGACTTCATGGCGATTCATCATACAACGACGAAAATCTACTCAAGGAACCGTGGAGCTTCATCAACAAAAAGGTATGTAGAGACTTGAACTTATCTATCACTCAAAAGTATATGTCTTCTATCTCCTACTTCTTATGAGACAAAATTCATATGCTATATAGACTGGATCATACACATTTGATATTTCGAGCCGAGTATATCTCGCCTATCTATATCTCGAAATCATGTGTTGGTAAAGCGTTTCGCTTTGATCGGGTTTATCTTCACCTAGTGACGAAAGTCATAATGTTTCAATCACTTTGAAAATCGCTTTGACGAGAAATAGTGTAATAACTATATAACGTCCTCTAAGAATGTTTCAATGGTTGGAATGAGAGTTTAGTTTTATATAACCAATGGATATAAGCATTGTGTGGAAACACATATGTGCATAAGTTCTATTCCTTAATCCGAAGTTTGCGAACTTTGTTGATTGAGAGAAACCGGAGGAATTGGCTTTTCCAAGTCCGCGAACTCAGTCCGCGAATTGACGGAAGTTCTCTTACCGAGAATTTCAGCTGGGATTTTCCAAAAACTCGTTTGCGTGTTTAGTTCGCAAACTAGCGGAAGTCTCCTTGCCGAGATTTTCTGCTGAGTTTGGAAAACTCTGCCGGTTGTCTTAAGTCCGCGAACTTGTTTGCGTACTTGAGTGGGTTATGATCTAAAGATGTGCTATGAACATGAAACTTAAATTACTAAGGAATGCAGTATGCAAACTGTGGCTATAAATTTCATGAGCCGATTCAATCGAATCGAATCATCTTTGTCTCAACTGTGTCTTGTGCAGTTACATAAGATGTCATAGCAATTGAACAACTCTCTAACTAGTTCATTTGAGTCAATTGAACTAGTTATGGTGAAGAAGAACAAGGTTAATATGAAATGCTCATATGGTTGACCTTTTGGGTTACCATGTTGAACCAACATACACGTACACGTTTGGGAACGCTTTTCAAAAACCCAGTAAACGTATATCTCAAGTGTGTGTGACAAGCTAAGTTTTCGATCTAACGGTTGAGAAATATTAGCTTGAATCTAAATCAGGTTTTCATATAACAGTGAATATTGATTGCTTTGCAACTAAGGAAAAACCTGATTTGAAGACTATATATAGGAGACATCTAGCATGGGGAAAAATCAATCCCCACACGTCTGTGTGATACTAGTGCGCTCGCTAGAGTTGATTCTCCTCTAAAACCAGGTTAACGACTTAAAGACTTCATTGGGATTGTGAAGCCAGACCGATACTACTTTTATCGTAGTTGTGTGACATAATCTTGCATCTTCTGTCGTACGAGTAAAATCTTTGATTGGCTTGAGATCGTGAGAGTTCTCCGATAGGCAAGATAAAGAAGTCACAAACATCTTCGTCTCACTGTTTGTGATTCCTCGACGTCCTCTTGTGTATTCAAGTAAGACTGTTGAGAGGTGATTGATTAATCTAGGTTGTTCTTCGGGAATATCACACCGGATTATCAATTGGTTCATGTTCACCTTGATTTCATATTTTAAGACGGAACAAAAACCTAAGGTTTTTCTGTGGGAGACAGATTTATCCTTTGATAGACTTTTCTGTGTGAGACAGATTTTTTTATTATGAAGTCTGCGATTTTGGGTTGCAGCAACTCTTGGTTGTGGATGAGATCAGCTAAGGGAATCAAGTGAGCAGTATCCTGCTGGGATCAGAGGCGTAGGAGTACAATTGTAACTTGAATTAGTGGGAGACTGATTGGGGTTCAACTATAGTCCAGTACGAAGTTAGCTTGGAGTAGGCTAGTGTCTGTAGCGGCTTAATACAATGTGTATTCAATTTGGACTAGGTCCCGGGGTTTTTCTGCATTTGCGGTTTCCTCATTAACAAAATTTCTGGTGTCTGTGTTATTTCATTTTCCGCATTATATTGTTTATCTTTATAATTGAAATAATACAGGTTGTGTGTTAAAGGTTAATCGATTGGAGATCCGACCTTGTGGTTGTCGATTTCATTGATTAACACTTGGACATTGGTCTTTGGTACCATCCAAGTTATTCCTTGTATTTGATAAAGACTCGTTATTGTTTTTAGCTTGAGTAAAAATAAAATCAAGAGAGAGATATTAACTCCTTGAGATACTTTTATCTAGATTGAGTCTGACTGTCTAGTTGATTCTCTAGCAAAGTATTTCGGAGTTAGTCCATACAGATTGCTAAGCGAAATATTGGGTGGTGTTGTTAGACCCCCGCTTTTTCAACTATATAAAGGAGAACTCTAGAAACTGGGAAACCTAATTACCACGCCTCCTGTGTGATACTAGTTGCGACTAAAGTCGATTCTCCTTTAACCTCAAGTTTTTCCCAAACCCTGTAAGTCAACGACTTGAAGACTTCATTGGAGTTAGATCACTAGTCGGTCGAACTCGCAAGCGTTGCTATCTCAAGCTTGTTTATCAAGTTTAGTTGCCAAAATTATAAGTCTTGATTTCTAGTCTACTTATAGCTAAGTCTAGGACTAGGATAGAAAGTGTATTGAGCTCTATACTCCACGGTGTTCATCATGCAAAGACGAAGAACTACTCAAGGAACTGGTGGATCTTCATCGATAAAAAGGTATGTGGAAACTTGAACTTATCTATCACTCAAAAGTCTATTTACTCTATCTCCTATCTTGAGACAAAAGTCGTATTGCTATATAGACTTCGATTATACACATTTTCTATTCCGAGCCGAGTTTATCTCGTTTATCTATTTCTCGAAAAGCTTTCGCTTTGGCCAAGTTCATCTTTACTCGTGACGAAAGTCATGTTAGTTATTTCAATCTCTTGAAAATCGCTTTGATGAAAAATAGTGTGTGAATAACCAATATATGACATCCTCTAAGAATGTTTCAATGATTGAAATGAGAGTTTAGAATATATAACCATGTTTGGATATAAACATTGTATGTGAACTCATACTTGTGTAAGTCCAAAATCCTTGAACCAAAGTATGCGTACTTTGCTTGTTCAGGATGACTAGAGCTAAGTTCGCGTACCCGTATGCGTACTATCGGAAGTTCTCATCCCGTGAATTTCTGTTGGAGTTTGTGAACTGAAAACAAGCTCAGTACGGGTACTTAAGTATGCGTACCCGTATGCGTACTTAAGTGGGATATTTTCTAAAAACAGTTTAATTCGTTGTTGATGGTGGATTTTCAACAAAGGGCAAAACCGTAAAATCATGAGGCATGTTTTTGACGCGAATTTCAGGCATGCAACGATTCATATTTTATGAAGCCATGCTGAATATGTTTTCGAAAAGCCTCCACTAGCTGAGCGTTCGATCCCTGGCATTTCATCGTGCCCTCTATGCAGAATAACATATTTGGGCGGTTCTCCGTAGATTGAGGACTTAACGCCTTCAGAACGTCGGTGATACTCATTGTTCCCTGACTGCAGGAGAGTGACCCACCTCCACATAGAAGAATAGTTGGGCGGCGGACGCCTTCAGGACGTCGGTGACACTTCACCGTTCCCTGATTATGTGGAGAGAGTGCATAGATTCAGGCAGTTCTCCGTAGATTGAGAACACTAACGCCTCCAGGTCGTAAAAAACATCGTGACTCCCTGACTGTGCACCACTCAGAATAGATGTGACGCTTTAACTGGCTAATATTTTTCTGAAGTAGATTACCACTGTCGTGACATTCACTACTGAATTCCCAGGATAATCTATCATTGCTCCTATTCCATGGTCGGATCCACGACCTGATCCCATGGAATGGAAATAACAATTGCTCTGATTCCATGATCGAATCCACGACTTGATCTCATAGAATAGCAATGAAACAACTGTATTTTCTCATTACTCCGATTTCATGATCGAATCCACAACTGGTCTCATAAATGGTAATGGATAAATCTTAATTATTCCGATTCTATGGTCGAATCCACAATCCCATAGGATGGTAATGCTCGTTTTATTATTCTGAATTCATATTCGAATCCACATCTGATCCTATGAATTAATAATGAACAACTATTCATTTTTATTACTTAGTTTCATGAATTATTCTCCACTGAGTTTCATATATTAGTAATAAATACTCAACAACTGGGCATCTGGACCATCACTGAGTAAGCCCCACAAAAATGGTGCAAGTGTACTCGACAATGATGCACGACTGAGCACCCAGATGCGCGAACGAGCATCCAAAAACATGAAACAATGGGGAATTCTACACAAAACAGGAGAGAGAAAATAATAATAATAATAAAATAATGAAGAAGCGCCCATGGGCCGGGCCCACCGGCCGGCTGATAGGTGTCTAAAACACCTAATTTTACATCTAGTATTTATGCTTTCTTTGCTAAGTTTTCTTGTAAATTATGTATCTTTTGTTTGTTTTTGAGTATTTAGGTACTTTGGAGTCATTTGGAACAAAAGAAGAAAAAATATGGCAAAAGTATCATTCCAAGTGCAACTGCTGTTGGAGGCGAACTATTTCTCATTATTTGCTTTTGTTTCTTCATCTCTGTCTGAAAAGCATGTCGGCTTTAGTGATGCAAATTATCTGTCTGAAAAGCACGACAATTTTAGTGATGAATTGAAATTGAAGAGAAGAAGTGAATTTGAGGAATAAGGAAGAGACAGATGCTGTTGGTGGAAATATTTGAGAGAAGAAAAGAGTGTCCACTTAGAGCAAGGAGGGCAGAATCGTCGTTGCACAGGCAAGCACTATCAGAAGCACAATGGAGAAAAAAGAGCTGTCATTCCTTGATGGCTCATATCAACTTTTAGGGTGCCTAGAGTTATTTGGGTATCCCTTATCTACTCTCCCTGGGTGGCTGTAACCAATGCCATTCCAGCACAAAACCTAAAAACCAGAATTTTTCTTCTCATTATTTCTGTGTCTGAAATTGAGAAAAGAGAGGAATTAACAAGGCGGCTGGGAGAGAGGAGAAGAGATGGATCTGTTTGTGATGAAATCAATGAAGTTCAGAATTAATCTAGGAGGAATTAGCTGGTGTTGCTGTTGATTCATAAATGCATATCGAGAATTCAGAGATGAAGAGAAGACTACAGTGAAGAATTTGTGTGATTTAACACAGAGAAAGAGAATCTGTTGCTGTTCAGATTAGATTTGAGTCTGTTGATTGAGTGAACCCAAAGAAGATGATTTTGTTCATGGAAGAAATTAGAGTTAGGCTTTGCAACAGGAAGAAGAAATATTATGAATGATGTGTTGTTAATTGAATCTGAGGAGATGCTTGGAGCTGTAGATGATGGCAGTGATGAGAAATTGGAAAACTGGGGTTTAAGTTGATATGGGCTTCTGCTGTTATATATGAAGAATGAATGAGAAGGAGGAAGTGGAGGTGAATTCGACATGGGTTTGTGGTTAAGCTGGTGCCATTGATTTTCAAGAATTCAGGGCTACCAAAGAAGCTAGTGATGTGTCATGGGTATTTGAAGCTCACTGTGATGAAGGATGAAGAATGAGTTTGGTTGAATGGAACTGCAAACAGAGAAACAAGGATTTCAGAGCATGTGGGTACTGAGATTTGGTGCCTGAGATGGATGGGAATGAAGTGCAATAAGAGGTGTTGCAGGTGGTATACTTATGGTGGTGAAGGAAAGCTACAGATGGGTGTAGATGGTGGTTGTCAAGAACATGAATGTAGATTCAATCACAGAAGGTGCTGCTGATGCTGCTAATGGGTTGCTGAGGTTGAATTGGTGCCATGGCTAGATGACTGTGAATGGAGGAGTGCTGGTGCTACTGAGAGCTTGTGTTGAATTGCATAAGAAGGCTAGATGTATGTTAGGGTTAACGACTGTTATTGCTTTAGATTGCAGTTTGCAGTTGTAGCTGGAGGCAGTTCATGCAGGTGTTATTGGAGCTGTAGGGAGATGGATTGAGCTAAGATGAGCTTGTAATGGTTCTGGATTGCTGATGATGTTAAGATGGGTTTCTACAGGTTGCGAAAATGGGTAAGATGAATGAATCATTGTCTAGATGAATGTTAGGTTGGTACTGTGATGCAAGGGGTGCTGGTGGACAAGGTGTTGCAATCCAAACTTAAGCGATAACGGAGTTGGCGCATTAAGAGTCAGTGGTGAATGAAAGTGCAATGGCTCGACAGAGTAGAATGGTTGCATCTGTAATGTTGGATGTGTTGGAAATGCAGACAATGATATTAGTGGTCTGTGCGTTAGAGTCTGGTGGTTTTGTGGGTCTTGGATGCAGAGCTACGGCTCAATTTAGAAGTTACGGATGATGTAAGGCAATTGCAGAATAGGTGGTGAGATTGTAGTAGATAGTGGGAGGTGTGGTTGGGAAGGGCCATCATGGGCGGCAGTGAAGCAGTAAAGCACAATGATGGTGCATCACAACTTAAGGCTTGTACAAGACTATGGCCTGACAAGTCAGAGCAGTTAGACTCTGACTCAGCTGAGTTGTTTCACTCAGCCTATGACTCGGTCTGACTTTGTCCGAGTTGACCAGTTTGACCGGTGACCGGGTGGACTTTGCCGGTCACCTGAGATACTTCTCCGGTCACTTTTCCGGCCAACTTCTTGCGGTGGGCCCAGTTTTCCGGCGACATATTTTTGAGATAATTTCTACATGGGTTTTTCTCACATATGGGTGGATTTTTATTTAATGGACTTTGAAGACTTGGACCTAATTTTGGAACAAAAGGAGTTATAAAAGAGAAGTCTTTCTACAACTTTGAGATGACGTATTCTACTTGGAGCTAAAGAGAGAGCCGATTTTGTTTACGCTACTAGGGTTTGCTTTGCTTTCATCTTCTTTATTTGATTATTGATTATGATGAACTCCATAGCTATGAGTAACTAAATCTTATATTATTGGTTAAGGATGTAGTCCTATATCTACAACTTGTGCTTGATTAATGCATTAGTTTTCTCTCTTGATTATCGTTCAAATCTCTATTGTTTTAATAATCACATGATTGATGTATTGTGATAGGACTTAGATGTTTGGTTAGTTAAGTGGCCAATTATTTGAACTTGCATCCTTGTCCATAGCTATTTTAGGGTTTTTCATCAAGCGATAACCCCGAATACAGGAGCATGATATGATTACGGTTTGTAGTGATACAATCTTGTAATCATATGTTGAGTTTGACCTTTGTCCGAATTGTCATGCGCAATGTATGACAATTGCATTGATTACCCTATTTCCAAAAATTAATTCTCCTGGGAATTGATCTTAATTAGCGCAAGGCATTAGGTTATTCTTTAGGTAGAATTCACATATGCAGCTCTAATGTGTATGTTGATGAACTTAGAAAATTGATAGATTATCTTGCTCTCTTGATTCTCTAGGCTTTTGATAATAAAAGAAATTAAATTGTAATTATAATCATGTATGCAAGCACTTGTTTAAGATAGAAGATGAACTCCTTGACCAATATCTTTCTCTCATTGATTACATTCTATTATTTACTTTGCTTTTGATTTAATTCATATTGTTTTTACAAAATCAGAAACCCCCCAATTGGTTACTTTAAGAAAATTGAATACATAATAACTGCAATTTCCTCTCTGTGGAAACGAACTCTTTCTTATCATATACTTTAGGAAAGTGAAATTATTTTTGACGCATACAACAACGAAAATTTTTGGCGCCGCTGCCGGGGAGGCATATGGCTAGTTATTAAGTTTTTAGTTTCTTATCATCATTTCTGCTTCCATATTTGCTTTTCGTTTCCTGTTTCGTTTTTCTTACTTGTTTGTGAGAATTGTTTTTTTCAGGTACCTAATCCCTGGCTTCTAAAGATTGGAACTATCCAAGGTGCGGGATAGCTACTCGAAGAGGCACAATACTCCAACCAAGTCAGGACACAACGGAAGAACAAGAGTTAGAAGTGGAAGAAGAGTTACAACTAGAAGAAGAACAAGAGGTTCCATTCGTAGAAGAACCACTAGTTGAAGAAGAAGAAGCAATGGGTGATGCAAATCATACACTCAAGGACTTGGCTTCTCACAAGTTGGATACACAACAATGGTGTATTCAAACAAACTCTACTTTTGAGATCAAGCCGGGGTTGCTTAGAGAATTACCAAAGATATATGGCATGGTGAATGAAGACCCAAACAAGCATCTTATGGACTTCCACACCATTGTCACGGCCATGCTTCCAGCAGATACTGATGCGGAAGGTGCGATGTTGAAAGTTTTACGATTCTCTTTGGCGGATAGTGCTAAGGATTGGTTGTATTATTTGCCTTCCGGAAGTGTCACAACATGGAATGGGTTGAAGAAACTCTTTTTAGAGAGATATTTTCCAGCATCAAAGGCTACTCAAATTCGCAAGGAGACTTGCGGGATGAAGCAAAATGTGGGAGAATGTTTATATGAATGTTGGGAACGATACAAGAGATTGGTAGTAAGATGTCCTCACCACCAATTCAGTGACGCTATGATAATCCAATACTTATATGAAGGACCCCAAACAAGTGATAGGAATCTTCTTGACGCTGCGGGTGGTGGTGCACTAGTGAACAAAACGGTGGCACAATCTAGAGAGTTGATTGAGAACATGGCAGCGAACTCGCAACAATTCTTGAGTCGTGGTTCGGATGTGCTTCTGAGGAGAGTAAATGAAGTGAGCGAGGTCGAAGAACTTCGTCAAAAAATGGGTAACATGACAACAATGATGCAACAAGTTGTAGCCGCGGTGATACCAAAGTCTCTTCAAGGGTATGAAGACTCCAATGAACAAGCTAATGCTGTCTTTCCAAATCAACAAAGGCGGTATGATCCCTACTCCAACACTTACAATCCGGGATGGAGAGATCACCCCAATTTTAGCTATGCCAACAAGCAAGGAGCGGTTCAGAAACCTACTTTCAACCGTCCGAGTAGATTTCAACCACAACAACAACAATTTCCACAACAACAACAACCTCAAAATCAGGGGTCAAATATGGAAGAGTTGCTGAAATCTTTTATGTAAAGAACGGAGAGCACGGTTAAGGAGTTGCAAACTCAAGTTGGTTCTATGGCTATTGAGTTGAACCAGTTGAAGGCACAAAATGGTGTGAAACTCCTTTCTCAACCTATCAACCCAAAAGAGGGTGTCAACACAATTACGTTGAGAAGCGGTACGCAACTTGTGCAACCCGAAATTACTGATTCGGGCAAGGTGGAAACACCAAAGGAACCTGTTTTGGAGGAGAAAAATGAGGATTCTCCCCAAACTTCTGAGGTACTCTAAAACTCCGGTTTCTACTTATGTTCCTCCTATACCTTTTCCTCGTAGATTTGCAAATTCCAAGAAGGAGGAACTAGAAAAGGAGATTTTAGACGTTCTTAAGAAGATCCATGTGAACATACCACTCATAGATGCAATCAAGCAAGTTCCAAAGTATGCAAAGGTGTTGAAGTACTTGTATACCAACAAACAAAGGCTCAAAGGTAATGAAGTGCTAAGTGCGGGGGAGAATGCTTCGGCAATCTTACAACACAAACTCCCACTTAAGTGCAAGGATCCCGGTAGCTTTGATATTCCCATCACAATTGGTAACACCACATTCAAAAAATCTATGTTGGACTTAGGTGCATCCGTAAATGTTATGCCTGCATCTATGTATGACTCACTCGATCTTGGTCCTCTTAAAAAGGATGAATTGTATTGCAATTAACCGACCGCTCTAATGTTTACCCAATGGGGATTGTTGAGGATGTTCTTGTGCAGGTTAATCAACTAGTATTTCCAGCTGACTTTTGCGTGTTAGAGATGGATGAAGGTTCACCAGACTTATCTCTTCCATTGCTACTTGGGCGTCCCTTCATGAAAACGGCGAAAACCATTATTGATGTGGACAAGGGAACGCTAACTATGGAGTTTGATGGAGAAATAATACGTTTCAACATTTTCGAGACGATGAGATATCCTAGTGATGTCCACTCTTGTTTCTCCATTGACGTGATGGATATATTAGCGCAACAAATGCTTGAGTTGAATGGTGTTGATACTTTGGAAACCGTGCTCACTACACCCATTGATGATGGTTTGGAGTACGGTGATAAGATTAAATAAACCATTGGTTCTCTTGACTCATTACCGGAAAAATATGCACTTAAGAATATTTCATATGCTTCTTTACCTTGCAATGATGAAAAACTTGTTCCTTCTATTGTTAAATCTCCGAAGTTAGAATTCAAACCTCTTCCAAGTCACTTAAAGTATTTGTACTTGGGTGATAACGAAGAATTACCTGTGATTGTTTCTAATGAGCTTAGTGAATTACATGAGCAAAAACTTTTAAGGGTGCTAAGGACGTACAAGACGGCCATATGATGGAAAATTGCCGATATCAAGGGTATAAGCCCTGCCGTTTGTATGCACAAGATCCGGTTGGAGGACGATACAAAGCCTACAAGGGAAGGCAACGTCGTTTGAACCCTCCCATGATGGAAGTTGTGAAAAATGAGATACTCAAGCTTTTGGATGTGGGTGTTATCTACCCCATATCCGATAACAAGTGGGTAAGCCCGATACAAGTGGTACCAAAGAAATCAGGTGTGACGGTGGTGGAGAATAATAAGAATGAACTTGTCCCAACTCGTGTGCAAACCGGTTGGAGGGTTTGTATTGATTATAGAAAATTGAATTCCACCACTAGAAAGGATCACTTTCCATTACCTTTTATTGATCAAATGCTTGAATGTTTAGTTGGACAC
Organism: Papaver somniferum; assembly: GCF_003573695.1. NCBI lineage: Eukaryota > Viridiplantae > Streptophyta > Magnoliopsida > Ranunculales > Papaveraceae > Papaver > Papaver somniferum. Next base: position 117,315,182 of record NC_039360.1, read on the forward strand.
TCTTACTATTGCTTCCTTGATGGCTATTCAGGTTACAATCAGATTGTGATAGCACCGGAGGATCAAGAGAAAACCACTTTCACTTGTCCTTTCGGTACTTTTGCTTATAGAAGGATGCCTTTTGGCTTGTTCAATGATCCAGCTACCTTTCAAAGGTGTATGGTAAGTATTTTCTCAGAATATGTTGAAAACATAATCGAAGTCTTCATGGATGACTTTAGTGTCTTTGGTGATTCATTTGACCTTTGCTTGCACAATTTATCATTAATCCTTGAACGATGTGTTGAAACAAATATTGTGCTAAATTGGGAGAAGTGCCATTTCATGGTAATTCATAGCATAGTTTTAGGCCATATAATATCTTCTAAAGGCTTGGAAGTCGATAAATCTAAGATAGACCTTATTCGTGCTCTAAACCCTCCCACTACGGTGAGGGAGATACGCTCTTTTCTTGGTCATGCAGGTTTTTATCGTAGATTCATCAAGGACTTTTCCAAGATAACATCACCACTTTGCAATTTATTGCAAAAAGATGTGGTTTTTAACTTTGATGATAAGTGTGTGGCGGCATTCAATCGTTTGAAAGAACTTTTGATTTCAGCCCCTATCATTAAACCACCGGATTGGAGAAAGCCTTTTGAGCTCATGTGTGATGCAAGTGATTATGCAGTTGATGCGGTGCTTGGGCAGCGTGTGGGGAAAATACCTCATGCCATTTATTATGCTTCTAGGACACTCAATGAAGCCCAACAAAACTACACAACCACTGAAAAAGAGTTATTAGCTATTGTTTTTGCTTTAGAAAAGTTCCGCTCTTATCTAATCGGTACAAAAGTTGTTGTCTTTTCTGATCATGCAGCACTTAGGTACTTGCTTACAAAGAAAGAGGCGAAACCGAGGCTCATACGATGGATTTTGCTCTTGCAAGAATTTGATATAGAGATTAAAGACAAGAAAGGAATTGAGAACACCGTTGTGGATCACTTGAGCCGTCTTGCTGTGGACATGGAAGCTATCCCATTGCGTGAAAGTTTCCCGGATGAGCAACTATTCTCAATTGCCTTTGGAGAACCATGGTACGCTGATATTGTTAATTACTTAGTGTCTAAACAAATCTCAAAGAACTTGTCTCGTGCTGAGAGGGACAAACTTAAGAAGTTAGGAAACCATTACATATGGGATGATCCATACTTATGGAAACATTGTAGTGACCAAGTAATAAGAAGGTGCGTTCCCGAATCAAAATTTAATTCTATCTTGTCTTTTTGCCACTCAGATGCTTGTGGATGACACTTTGGGAGCAAGAATGTGGTTTCTATTGGCCAACTTTGTTTAAGGATGCGCATGCATTTTGTATCACATGTGATAGGTGCCAAAGAACATGCAATCTAGGTGATCGAAATCAAATGCCACAAACTATTATTCAATTTGTTGAGGTTTTTGATGTATGGGGAATTGATTTTATGAGCCCTTTTGTCAATTCTAATGGGAATTATTATATCATGCTTGCTGTGGATTATGTCTCGAAATGGGTGGAAGCTAAGGCCACCCCAACTAATGATTCTAAAGTTGTTTCAGATTTTGTGCAAGCAAATATATTTTCAAGGTTTGGAATTCCAAGGGCTATAATTAGCGATGGAGGTTCACACTTCAAAAACAGGTTCTTGTAAAACTTGTTAAGGAAGTACAATGTGTCGCATAGGATTTCAACACCCTACCATCCACAAACAAATGGACAAGCCGAGGTTTCTAACCGGGAGGTGAAATCCATTCTTGAGAAGACGGTGAATCCAACAAGGAAAGATTGGAGCATGCGACTTAATGATGCTTTGTGGGCGTATAGAACCGCATACAAGACACCTATTGGGATGTCTCCCTTTAGGCTTGTGTATGGTAAACCTTGTCACTTACCCGTGGAAATTGAGCACAAGGAGTTTTGGGCGATTAAGCAATGCAATATGGAGTTGGATGGGGCTGGAAGGCAAAGGAAGTTGCAACTCCAAGAGTTAGAGGAGATTCGCAATGATGCATTTGAAAGCTCACGAATTTACAAGGAAAAGACTAAAGCATTTCATGATAGTATGATTACAAACAATTTTGCATGGGGAAGAAAGTGCCTTTGTTTAATTCTCGTTTGCAATTATTTCCGGATAAATTAAGGTCACGTTGGATTGGACCTTTTATTGTGACTAATGTGTTTTCTCATGGTGCAGTGGAAATTCGTAGTTTATCTACAGGAAATGAGCTTAAAGTAAATGGGCACCGGTTGAAACCATACTATGAGAACTTCTCTTCGGAAGTCGTGGAAGGAGTTAACCTTGTGGAAGTACTCCTTCTGGAGGAGCCTTAGCAAGCAAGGAGATAGTCGGGCTGACGAATTTAAACCAAGCGCTAAGTGGGAGGCAATCCACCGGTTTTGTATCTTTATCTTTATCTTTTTATTCTAAGCATTTTATCTTTGTTTTTGCATATCATTTGCGGAATTTCCCACCTAGAACTTTACTTTGAATGACTTAATTTACATTGAAGACAATGTAAAGCTTAAGTGTGGGGGAGCATTATATGTTTGTATAGTTAGTTGATTTGATGCCTTTAGTGAAAAATTAGAAGAAAAAAAAAAAAAAGAGATGATAAACTCCAAAGTCTAGCAACTTGTGCCTTACACTAATGGAAACATCGTGGTTGTAGGAGTTGAGGAACCCATTAGTAGAGTCTATTCATATGAAAACGAACAAAATATAAGAATAAATAACATGTTAGTTGTCACCATATCTCGGACTCGTCACCATATCACGTTCTATTTTTATTTTTCCATATTTATCTATTGTTTCTCTAAGTGAATTGGTGGGGCGCGAACATCGAATTGTTATCACTGCTAGGATGAAATAAAGTGATTGAGTTACTACAAAAAAAAAAAAAAAGACCGACCAATTGACCAAAAGGACTAAATATGACACTTGGATAAAGCATTATGTGTGTGTTCTCCCTGTCTCCGTCGCCTAAGCAAGCGTGGAGTGCAGGATCCAAGGGAATTATCATGTAATCTGCTGACAAGAAACATGCGCTTGGATCCACAAGATCCAATCATGATGTCATTGAAAAAAATTGAAAAAAGGAAAAGAAAAGAAAAAAATATTATTATTGTGTTGAATAAAATCAATCACTGGTTCCCTTGTATATGCTAGTGAATTGGTTTAGAATTAAGTTTGTCAACCGCTGGTTCCCTTGTATATGCCAGCTGTGTTTATATTAGTATTCGGACCAGTAGCTCAATCCAATAGGATTTTTAGGTTTGTTTTGGCAGTGACCTTCAGACAGATATGGGAAACACCGTTCACCTTAGTCAACAGTCCGCCACCATCTACTTTCTATATCCATCTTCTTAATATTTTCATGTGATTGTGGTTGATTAGATTCCGAGTATTGTGGTTGTGTTCAACTTTCTGATAAAGCTACATTACTAATTTATGAATGAATTGGATTCGAAAGTGGGTACTTCCTCCGTAATCATTGATAGTATGCCAAGTACAAAAATTTTAGCATCATTTTTAGACTTTTCACAGGTAATTGGAATTTGGAGTAAAAGGTTTTGTAGGTACACCTCTTGTAAACCTTCACGTGACTATAACTCGTCCACTAGGGACACCTAGAGGTTCAAGGGCCTGTTATTCATGCTAAGAGTAACTGTATCCTCAGCGACACGGAGTTGTATGTATCTTTTAGAATTATTTTGTTTGATTTGCTCGAGGACTAGCAAAGTCTAAGTGTGGGGTAATTTGATAGGTGTCTAAAACACCTAATTTTATATCTAGTATTTATGCTTTCTTTGCTAAGTTTTCTTGTAAATTATGTATCTTATGTTTGTTTTTGAGTATTTAGGTGTAACTCGCTGACAGGGGATTCGCGAGTGTTTCGAAAAACTTACCTCCCGTTCCAGACGGGGGATGAACCGTTGTCGTCGACTCGGGCCACAACTACTATGTTGTGTACGAACCCGAGGGGCCGAGGTGATATCGTAATCACCGTCCTTCTCTGCAAACAGTTTAATATTTAATCTACCCTTCCGTAGGGTTTTAAAAAAAAAAATTAATGTCCAAATGTCCAAAGTCCAAAAGAAAGGTCCAAAAAAATAAAGTGCAAAAAGAAAAAGAAAAATACAAAATAAAAAGAATTCCTAATACAATCTAATAAAATAACACTCTCTTTTTTTTCTCTCTCTTTTTCTATATAAAAAAAAAATTCTTCTTCATTAGCTCCTTTCACTTTGCCTTTTACTTCAAGTCTTTAATTATTAGCCAAAAGCTTTGGCAAAAATTTCATTCGCTCCAAATTCCCAAAATCTGAAAGGAAAAGATAAAACCAAAAATGTAAAGAAGAACAAAAAAAACTAAAAAAAATAAATCTAAAAACTCTATCCTAAAGACAAGTCCGCGTCGGCGGCGCCAAAAATTTGATGTTTTTTCAAAGTTGTTGTAGATAGTGATAAAAGGGTTGTTTTAAGACTTGTGAAGGCAATGAATTTTTAGACTTAATAAAAATAAAGCAAATTAATTTTCAAAGAGTGATGTCAAGATTTAAAATGGACTAAGGCTCCGGATTCACTATTACTTCAAGTTGATTGGTTACAAAAATATTTCATAATTATTATCTAGCTTTTTTTCCATTAAATCACTTATTAATCTATAAGGTGTCCAAATATTAAATTGTAATCCTTAAGCATGATTTATCAAAGAATTAATTCTAAGCATAAAACATCAAACTGATTCACAACTAATTAAGAAAACCATTTTATCTCTTTTTTATTGATCCAAGTGAATTAAATAAAATAAATAATTAAGAAATTATAAAAAGAATTTACCAATCAAACATGAGTGAATAGCTCCTCCGTCGCCTCAGTCACCGGGTATTTTATCCGCTCATCATGTTGGAAAACCTCTCAAAATATTTCATTGATGCTCAAAAGTGTTTTACAATGAAGAGAAAGAGAAGTAAATAGTATAAAACAGGATTCTGCAACCCACAGAAGGCGTCCAGAATCAACGACACAGAGATAGTGTTGTTGGTACAATGACTCAGTCGCGGAAAGGAGTGAAAAGTGTCGCAATAAAGCGACAGTTTTTAACGACTTTCCTGCCTCGTCCAATGTTCTTCGTGTTCTTCAGTTCCAGCAGCAGCAGGAACTTCTTCTTCACAGCACCTAGTTCTTCGATTTTACGTCTCTATTCTCTTCCAAACTCTCCCTAAACCTGCTGGCCTTTCCCAAACTGTTTTGCCTTGTATTTATAGTGAATTGGATCCAAAAATCCGACCATTGATTGCATATATTCTCCATTTAATCCAAATATTCTCGGCTGCCAATAATAACGAAAATTTCCATTTTTAATCCCATGCACGCGTTAACTTTGATCCTGCACGCTCCCAAATGTCTTCTCCACGCCTCAACACTCTTCCAACGCTAGTAGGACTCTTCTATGAACACAAGAACTCCATTTTTGCTCGTGTTACAGTGCACGTGCTCTGTTTTGGGCTCAAGGATCATCACGCGTTTTCCAGCCACTTCTGATCGAACCCACTGCCCATAATGTGTTCCTCATGCCATATCACATCTTCCTACCTAGTTTGAGCGATTGAATCTCCCTAAAACACCTTCATTTTGTTGATTGAGACTCTAACAGTTGAGAACTTCATTTCCCGCCAAAAAAAAGTTTTTGAATTTAAAGAGATGAAGTGCCCCTAATCGTATGTGGAGTGTAAATAGCAAATGCTCAACTGAGGTGCCCCTTAGTAATTGGGTTTCCCCTTAGCCAAAATGAGAGTCCGAATAACAAATGTCCTCCGGGGATGCCCCGCATAATTTTTCGAGCAGATCTTTCCAAAAATGTTTATTTCCTAAAAATACATAAAAACACAATATTAGTACAAAAATAGAGTTCCAACAATAAGGACATTGAGGACAAATTAGACACAAAAATGTGTCTATCAAATACCCCCAAACTTATTATTTGCTAGTCCTCGAGCAAATCTAATCTAGAAAGTAAAATGACTACACTTAGCACGTGCAGCAAGCCGTTAAACCACTAGGTGGCCCTAGTGGCGGAGTGTTGTCTCCGGAGGGTTTACCAGAGGTGTACCCACAAAACCTTTACTCCAGACCCTAGCTATCTACAACGAACCTTGGAAGGCACTAAAGAATCTCCTTGGTTGGCTTACAATCACTGACTACAGGAGGAAGTACCCTGATGCGAAATTCCAATTGTTGTACACGAGTTTACACTCAAGCATACTAAAATTCATATAAAGTGACAGAGCTCTACTCAGATAGTTGTACTATGGACATCATATTCAGAGTCAAACTAATCATATGGATAGAAAAAGGAGATGGAAATAGAAAAATGTAGATGGTTTTGATGTTAACCAAATGATCGATGTTTCACATATCTGTCTGAAGGCCACTGCCAGAATGAACCTATCCTAATGGACTGAGATACCGGTCTGACGAACATCAACACAACTGGCATATACAAGGGAACCAGTGGTCAATAACTTAAATCTAGATCAACAAACTGGCAAATACAAGGGAACCAGCAGTTGACTACACAGAACAATAACCATTTTTTTTTTAAACTTAACGGCATGAATAGATCTTTTTGATCCAAGCGCATGCTTCTTGTCAGCAGATTACACGATAGTTCCCACGGGTCCTGCATTCCACGCTTGCTTAGGCGACGGAAACAGGGAGAACACACGCATATTGCTATCCAAGTGTTAATACTTATTCCGATTGGTCTAACTGGTCCGGTCTTTTTTTTTTTTTTTTAGTAACTCAGTCACTCTAATTCACCCTAGCAGTGGTAACAACTTGAATCGTGTGCCCCACCTAATCACTTAGAGAAACATAGTTTAAAATGAAAAAATAAAATAAAAAAATAAATGAAAAGGACTCAACGAGATATGGTGCAACTATCATGTTATTTCTAACACCTGAGCTCTGTGCTTTTATGAATAGACTCTATAGATGTTTCCATCTAATCAGATTGGTTCCTCAACTCCTACAACCAAGATGCTTCCATCCACTTAGATTAGTTAGTGCCATCCTGAATAGCATAAATTTCTAGGCTCTGGAGTTTATTTATTGCAACTAAAAGATTTTCCCATACCCCCAAACTTAAATCTAACATTGTCCTCAATGTTTCCAATGATAAAATTAATAGCATGAACGAGGAGAAATTGTTACCACTTGAAGCAAAAAGGGTTGAGGAAAGATATTACCGTGTTGCGTGAGATTGGGTTACCTCCCAAGAAGTGATAAGTTTAAAGTCTTCAGCCAGACATCAAATACCTCAAAAAGGATCTTCACCTTCCAAAGTCATATACCAATAGCCGAAAAAGTTGTGGTTCCATAATACAAAATAGAGCTAACACCAATATGAGACAACTGCACTGGTTCAGAAAAATGAACAGAAGGAGCACATCCTCATCTAAGGTTTCTTGAAAAACAACCGGATCTATCCAGAGCCTCCAGTTGGGCTTCGTAAGAGTGTCTTGAAAAATAGATTCATCCGAAAAACGGGTTTCTAATATATGGATTTCCTCCTGAAAAATATCAGGCGGATCAGGTTGTGGAGTCTGAATAGACTCAAGCGATACCTCAGATGCACTAGGCTTGAGTCCCAAGTTAGGGACTTCTACTGGGGATAATTGACAATCTCTACCCCCAAATTTAGGGTAATCACTATTCTCCGTAAGACCTTTAACTATGGCTTGAATTTCCGGATCCGGAGAGTATTTAAAATACTCTAGAGCTTCTTCTAGTTCACTACCCCCAAACTTAGAGTTTTGGGTGTCTCTAGATAAACTAGTCACAATATTCCTAATTTCTAGACTATCCGGTTCCTGAAAAAGGTCAATTGCTTTCTCTGAGTTATAATCAGGTGGTTCATCCTCTAAATTCTTTTGAGGTATACTAGCTATAGGACTTATATGTTTCATATCCTCTATGGTCATCACTAGAGTTTCCTTATTGTGTTGAAGCACGGTTACTGGCCTAATCTCATGATCACTATCCAAATCGGAAGTTATAGGCAAAATCTCAGATGGGCCTAAAAATGCCTAATTGGGGTCCAACTTAGGAGGATCTTTTGGCTCTTAGAAATAAGGGCTTAAGGTAGATTCGGTAGATAGTAATGGTTCAAACCTAGATTTCCATCTATCGGTATCTAACATAGGAATAGAATCCAACAGAGCATTTACTTGTTCAATGTTGCTATCATCGTCGAAATCATGCTAAAACGGGCTAGACAACTCTCTAATGGATCTTCTGATTCAGTGTTTGGTACAGACTTCGGAACTAAGGTTCCTATCATGTTGACATCTTCAATGCACGTGTCATCTAGCTCAGAGGGTAGCTTACTAATATTAGAAATGTTCAGCTCAATAGTCATATTACCAAAAGACAAATACATAATATCATTTCGACAGTTAATGATCGCATTGGATGTAGCTAAAAACGGGCGACCTAAAATCACTGGTATTTGGTTCTCTGGGTCAGGGATAGGTTGGGTATCTAGGATAACAAAATCCACCAGATATATAAACTTGTCGACCTCTATGAGAACATCCTCGATCACACCACGAGGAATTTTAACGGACCTATCAGCTAACTGAAGTGTCATATGTGTAGGTTTCATCTCACCAAGTCCTAGCTTAAGGTACACATGGTATGGAAGTAAGTTCACACTGGCTCCTAAGTCAAGCAACGCTTTCTCAACACGGTACTTACCTATTGTACAAGCAATGGTAGGGGACCCTGGGTCTTTATACTTAGGAGTAGTGGTATTCTGAATAATAGAACTCACATGACTAGCTATGAAGGCTTTCTTCTGGACACTGAGCTTACGCTTTCGCGTACACAAGTCCTTAAGGAACTTGGCATAAGAGGGAATCTGCCTAATTGCATCTAGTAATGGAAGGTTGATATTAACCTGCTTAAAAACCTCCAATATATCTTTAAAGTTGGACTCCCTCTTAGTCGGAACTAGCAGCTGGGGGAACGGGGCTCTGGGAACAAAGACGGGCTCATCAGGACCCTCATTGGTCTCTTTGGAGACCTATCAGTCTCCTGATTTTCTGGCTCATAAGGGTGAACTACAGAATGTTCACTATCAGGCATGGCAACCTTATTTTCAACTTTCTTTCCACTCCTAAAGGTTGTAATAGAGTTCACATGATTGTACGATTTCTCTGCTTTAGGATTGGGTTGAGTTTGACTAGGAAACTTACCTTTTTCCCTCAAAGAATCATTTATATGACTAACCTGGGTTTTCAACTCGGAAATAGCCTGAGAGTTAGCCTGACCTATTCTCTTATTTTCTTCTATACCTTGAGCAACAGATTGCTGAAACTGCATAGTGTTACGAGTTAACAAAGCAAGAGACTCTTCTAAACTCATAATCTTCTTATCCGAAGGGTTCTGAAACTGTGCCGGGGCTGAAGGATTCTTAGGATATCCAAAACCCGGGGGATATTGAGAGTTACTAGACTGACCTTGATTCTGGCCCTTAGACCAAGAAAGGTTGGGATGGTTTCTCCAGCCAGGGTTATAGGTTTCTGAATAAGGGTCAAACTTCTGACGGTTATCGAATCTAGTGTTGTTATAAAGAGCATTGGCTTGCTCTTCAACAGTATGATCTTCCCAAAAAGGCTCTATTCTACCACTAGTACCACTAGAATGACCTAATTCCAACGCTTCTAACCTTTTGGCTATGGATGCTATTTTAGCATCTGACTCATAGGATCCTTCTACCCTATTGACATTTTCTCTACTTAGAAGAATTGTTTTCTGGGGTTCCCTATTATTTTCCCATTGTTGGGTCTTATTGGCGATTTCATTCAAAAATGTCATCGCCTCATCAACAGTTTTATTCTCAAACCCACCTGTGCATAAGGACTCAACCATGGTCGTTGTTGAATAGTCTAAACCCTCGTAGAGGATCTGAACTAACCTAACCTTCTCTAAACCATGATGAGGACATTGAGAAATTAAGTCATTGAACCTTTCTAAATAGCTATATAAAGATTCTCCCTCTTGTTGAGCAAAAGTACAAATTTGTGTCCTAATAGACGATGTTTTGCGCCTTGGGAAAAACTTATGTATAAAGGCAGATGTAAGTTTTTCATAGGTTTCAATTGACTCAGAATCCAAACTATACAGCCAAGATTTGGCTTTATCTTTTAAGGAAAAGGGGAATAACCTAAGTTTCAGTGCATCATCACTAAGGTTTTTAATTTTCAGAGTACTACATACTTCCTCAAATTCCCTAACATGAAAATAGGGGTTCTCATTCTCTTTTCCTAAAAAGGTTGGGAGCATCTGTAAAGTCCCAGGTTTGAGTTCATAATTTTCCTCGGTTTCAGCTAACTTGATACAATACGGACGAGAGGTCCTAGTTGGGTTCAATAAAGCTTTTAAAGTTGCCATTTCTGGAACTACCAAAGGACTAGGAGAACTTTCTTCACAAAGACGCAGATTCTCAAAACTAAAGTTTCCAAAAACGGGGCTATCTAAAGAAGAGTCTTCGAGCTCCCTGCCTTCACAAGAAGACCTACTAGGTTTATCACTAATCAGACGACCTAGAGTGTTTCTCTTCCAAGCCCGTTCTACCTCGGGCATACACTAGAAAAACAAAACTAAAAAGAAAAGCCCTAAAAGGGAAGGGAAGTTCTATGCAAACACAAACAAGGCTAACTCCACCACAGCAAACCTACTGAATTCTAGCAAACAAAAAGCATGATGGCTCCACTTAGATTGTTTCTAGACCAGCTTCTAATCCTTCGAAAGGGAATTCGTTACAATTTAAGCAAACCCCTCTGGAGTCAATCCGAGTCAAAGTAAGTTGAATTGAGGCGAGGGAAGCTCAGTGGAGCTTTGATACCCAAGGCCTCACCGCTATCACAAGGCGGCGCAGTCACGCATTCAACTCACAGAGACCATCATGAACTTCGAAGTATGCTAAAAGAGTAACCAATATTTTTCGAACGACTTTCCTACTAAGCTCGTTACCCTATAGGTCTCGTTCTATTCCAAATTTTAAAGCTTATGTTCGCGTTTGGTTTTGTTTTCCTAAGGCGGGCAAGAAGAGAACGGTGATGAAATCCGAACCCTTATCTTGTATGGCCAGTCCTTGCCCTTTACTAGGAATTTAAAGCAGCCGTTTTCAGTTCCTCAACATATATGCAAACGAAGGAATACAGTAACTCGCTGACAGGGGATTCGCGAGTGTTTCGACAAACTTACCTCCCGTTCCAGACGGGGGATGAACCGTTGTCGTCGACTCGGGACACAACTCCTATGTTGTGTACGAACCCGAGGGGCCGAGGTGATATCGTAATCACCGTCCTTCTCTGCAAACAGTTTAATATTTAATCTACCCTTCCGTAGGGTTTTAAAAAAAAAAGATTAATGTCCAAATGTCCAAAGTCCAAAAAAATAAAGTTCAAAAAGAAAAAGAAAAATACAAAATAAAAAGAATTCCTAATACAATCTAATAAAATAACACTCTCTTTTTTTTTCTCTATTTTTCTATAAAAAAAAAATTCTTCTTCATTAGCTCCTTTCGCTTTGCCTTTTACTTCAAGTCTTTAATTATTAGCCAAAAGCTTTGGCAAAAATTTCATTCGCTCCAAATTCCCAAAATCTGAAAGGAAAAGACAAAAACCCAAAAACGTAAAGAAGAACAAAAAAAACTAAAAAAAATAAATCTAAAAACTCTATCCTAAAGACAAGTCCGCGTCGACGACGCCAAAAATTTGATGTTTTTTCAAAGTTTTTGTAGATAGTGATAAAAGGGTTGTTTTAAGACTTGTGAAGGCAATGAATTTTTAGACTTAATAAAAATAAAGCAAATTAAATTTCAAAGAGTGATGTCAAGATTTAAAATGGACTAAGGCTCCGGATTCACTGTTACTTCAAGTTGATTGGTTACAAAAATATTTCATAATTATTATCTAGCTTTTTTTCCATTAAATCACTTATTAATCTATAAGGTGTCCAAATATTAAATTGTAATCCTTAAGCATGATTTATCAAAGAATTAAAAATTCTAAGCATAAAACATCAAACTGATTCACAACTAATTAAGAAAACCATTTTATCTCTTTTTTATTGATCCAAGTGAATTAAATAAAATAAATAATTAAGAAATTATAAAAAGAATTTACCAATCAAACATGAGTGAATAGCTCATCCGTCGCCTCAGTCACCGGGTATTTTAGCCGCTCATCATGTTGGAAAACCTCTCAAAATATTTCATTGATGCTCAAAAGTGTTTTACAATGAAGAGAAAGAGAAGTAAATAGTATAAAACAGGATTCTGCAACCCACAGAAGGCGTCCAGAATCAACGACACAGAGATAGTGTTGTTGGTACAATGACTCAGTCACGGAAAGGAGTGAAAAGTGTCGCAATAAAGCGACAGTTTTTAACGACTTTCCTGCCTCGTCCAATGTTCTTCGTGTTCTTCAGTTCCAGCAGCAGCAGGAACTTCTTCTTCACAGCACCTAGTTCTTCGATTTTACGTCTCTATTCTCTTCCAAACTCTCCCTAAACCTGCTGGCCTTTCCCAAACTGTTTTGCCTTGTATTTATAGTGAATTGGATCCAAAAATCCGACCATTGATTGCATATATTCTCCATTTAATCCAAATATTCTCGGCTGCCAATAATAACGAAAATTTCCATTTTTAATCCCATGCACGCGTTAACTTTGATCCTGCACGCTCCCAAATGTCTTCTCCACGCCTCAACACTCTTCCAACGCTAGTAGGACTCTTCCATGAACACAAGAACTCCATTTTTGCTCGTGTTACAGTGCACGTGCTCTGTTTTGGGCTCAAGGATCATCACACGTTTTCCAGCCACTTCTGATCGAACCCACTGCCCATAATGTGTTCCTCATGCCATATCACATCTTCCTACCTAGTTTGAGCGATTGAATCTCCCTAAAACACCTTCATTTTGTTGATTGAGACTCTAACAGTTGAGAACTTCATTTCCCGCCAAAAAAAAGTTTTTGAATTTAAAGAGATGAAGTGCCCCTAATCGTCTGTGGAGTGTAAATAGCAAATGCCCAACTGAGGTGCCCCTTAGTAATTTGGTTTCCCCTTAGCTAAAATGAGAGTCCGAATAACAAATGTCCTCCGGGGATGCCCCGCATAATTTTTCGAGCAGATCTTTCCAAAAATGTTTATTTCCTAAAAATACATAAAAACACAATATTAGTACAAAAATAGAGTTCCAACAATACGAACATTGAGGACAAATTAGACACAAAAATGTGTCTATCAGTGGCTGTAACCAATGCCATTCCAACACAAAACCTAAAAACCAGAATTTCTCTTCTCATTATTTCTGTGTTTGAAATTGAGAAAATAGAGGAATTAGCAAGGCGGCTGGCAGAAAGGAGAAGAGATGGATCTGTTTGTGATGAAGTCAATAAAGTTCAGAATTAATCTAGGAGAAATTAGCTGGTATTGCTGTTGATTCATAACTGCATATCTAGAATTCAGAGATGAAGAGAAGACTACAGTGAAGAATTTGTGTGATTTAACACAGAGAAAGAGAATTTGTTGTTGTTCAGATTAGATTTGAGTGTGTTGATTGAGTGAACCCAAAGAAGATGATGTTGTTCATGGAAGAAATTGGAGTTAGGGTTTGCAACAGGAAGAAGAAATATTATGAATGATGTGTTGTTAATTGAATCTGAGGAGATGCTTGGAGCTATAGATGATGGCAGTGATGAGAAATTGGCAAACTGGAGTTTAAGTTGAGATGGGCTTCTGCTGTTATGTATGAAGAATGAATGAGAAGGAGGAAGTGAAGGTGAATTCGACATGGGTTTGTGGTTAAGCAGGTGCCGTTGAAACTCACCGTGATGAAGGATGAAGAATGAGTTTGGTTGAATGGAACTGCAGACGGATAAACAAGGATTTCAGAGCATGTGGGTACTGAGATTTGGTGCCTGAGATGTATGGGAATGAAGTGCAGTAAGAGGTGTTGCAGGTGGTATACTTCTGGTGGTGAAGGAAAGCTACAGATGGGTGTATATGGTGGTTGTCAAGAACATGAATGTAGATTCAATCACAGAAGGTGCTACTGATGCTGCTAATGGGTTGATGAGGTTGAATTGGTGACATGGCTAGATGACTGTGAATGGAGGAGTGCTGGTGCTACTGAGAGCTTGTGTTGAATTGCATAAGAAGGCTAGATGTATGTTAGGGTTAACGACTGTTATTGCTTTAGATTGCAGTTTGCAGTTGTAGCTGGAGGCAGTTCATGCAGGTGTTATTGGAGTTGCAGGGAGATGGATTGAGCTAAGATGAGCTTGTAATGGTTCTGGCGTGCTGATGATGTTAAGATGGGTTTCTACAGGTTGCAAATATGTGTAATATGAATGAATCATTGTCTAGATGAATGTTAGGTTGGTACTGTGATACAAGGGGTGCTGGTGGACAAGGTGTTGCAAGCCAAACTTAAGCGATAACGGAGTTGGTGAATTAAGAGTCAGTGGTGAATGAAAGTGCAATAGCTCGGCAGAGTAGAATGGTTGCATCTGTAATGTTGGATGTGTTGGAAATGCAGACAATGATATTAATGGTCTGTGCGTTAGAGTCTGGCGGTTTTGTGGGTCTTGGATCCAGAGCTACGGCTCAATTTAGAAGCTACGGATGATGCAAGGCAATTGCAGAATAGGTGGTGAGATTGCAGTAGATAGTGGGAGGTGTGATTGTGCAGGGCCATCATGGCTGGCAGTGAAGCACAATGATGGTGCATCACAACTTAAGGCTTGTGCAAGACTATGTCCTGACAAGTCAGAGCAGTTAGAGTCTGACTCAGCTGAGTTGTTTGACTCAGCCTCTGACTCGGTCTGACTTTGACCTAGTTGACCAGTTTGACCGGTGACCGGGTGGACTTTTCCGGTCACCTGAGATACTTCTCCGAACACTTTTCCGGCCAACTTCAGGCGGTGGGCCCAGTTTTCCGGCGACATATTTTTGGGATAATTTCTACATGGGGTTTTCTCACATATGGGCTTGGTGGATTTTTATCTAATGGACTTTGAAGACTTGGACCTAATTTTGGAACAAAAGGAGCTATAAAAGAGAAGTCTTTCTACAACTTTGAGATGACGTATTCTACTTGGAGCTAAAGAGAAAGCCGCTTTTTTTTACGCTACTATGGTTTGCTTTGCTTTCATCTTCTTTATTTGATTATTGATTATGATGAACTCCATAGCTATGAGTAACTAAATCTTATATTATTGGTTAAGGATGTAGTCTTATATCTATAACTTGTGCTTGATTAATGCATTAGTTTTCTCTCTTGATTATCGTTCAAATCTCTATTGTTTTAATAATCACATGATTGATGTATTGTGATAGGACTTAGATGTTTGGTTAGTTAAGTGGCCAATTAATTGAACTTGCATCCTTGTCCATAGCTATTTTAGGGTTTTTCATCAAGCGATAACCCCGAATACAGGAGCATGATATGATTACGGTTTGTAGTGATACACTCTTGTAATCATATGTAGAGTTTGACCTTTGTCCGAATTGTCATGCACAATGTATGACAATTACATTGATTAGCCTATTTCCAAAACTTAATGCTCCTGGGAATTGAACTTAATTAGCGCAAGGCGTTAGGTTATTCTTTAGGTAGAATTCACATACACAACTCTAATGTGTATGTTGATGAACTTAGGAAATTGATAGATTATCTTGCTCTCTTGATTCTCTAGGCTTTTGATATTAAAAGAGATTAAATTGTAATTCTAATCATGTATGCAAGCACTTGTTTAAGATAGAAGATGAACTCCTTGACCAATATCTTTCTCTCATTGATTACATTCTATTAGTTACTTTGCTATTGATTTAATTCATATTTTTTTTAGAAAATCAGAAATCCCCCCAATTGGTTACTTTAAGAAAATTGAATACATAATAACTACAATTGCCTCTCTATGGAAACGAACTCTTTCTTATCATATACTTTAGGAAAGTGAAATTATTTTTGACCCATACGACAGCGATCACCGGCCGCCCGTGCCCTAGCCATGGCCGGTCCCACGCTTCCCCATTATTTTACCTTATTTTCGTTGTTTTCATAAACTCATGAAGACTTCTCCATCTTGGAAAAAGAATTCCTAATGTGCAAAACTCATGAGTTCTCCATAACTTGGTGGATTCACCAAATAAATTATAAAATAGGGAGAGGTGTGCGGGACCGGGCAACCCAGCCGGCCGACCATGCCCAAGCCGCGACCTGTCCCACACCTCACAATCCTTAGATTTTTATAATTATTATGTCAAAACTTCATGGATTCTCCATATCTTCATGGATTCTCCATATCTTCAAGGACTCTCCATAATTTCAAGGATTCATGAAAAATAATAATAAAATAGGGAAAGGTGTGCAGGACCGGGCAACTTGGCCGGCCGGCCATGCCCTAGCCATGGTCGGTCCCACACCTTTCAATCCCTAATTTTTCATAATTATTATTTCCCTCAACTCATGAAACCCTGGGTTTGGGCAAAATTCGTGAGTTCTCCATATTTTCTCAAATATTGCTCGAATCACAAAAAACCAAAAGGCAACATGCTCACACGGCCGACTAGCCTCTCACGACAATTTTTAATATTAAAACATTCTTATTTTAATATTTTTAAAATATTGATGAATTGAGCATACATGCTCATTCCACCAAAAAATCGAGAATTCTCATCCAAGATGAAACTCTTCTGAAAATTCACGATATTGCTCAAATGCGCATCAAAAAATACTGAAACTCTTAGTATGGAGACACATACATCATGGTAACACGTGCGTGCCTCTATGAACGACCAGGTCGTTCCTAGGGCTTGCACGAAGCCGGTCCCACACGTGTTCGCAATTCCGACCTAATTTGCTCAATTGCTCATACTGGGCCCGAACTCTCTCCAACCAACTGGAGAATCCTCCAAACGACCAACAATCGGTCACATGACCACCAAGATCCGGTCCCATGCCATCTTGGTTGGTCCCATCTCTCATACCTAGGTTTTCAACCTAATGCTGAACCCAGCAATATTTTCAGTAAATGGTGAATCCACCATTTATTCATGATTTCTCACCAACTCTAAAACTGAGAATCCTGGTGTGTGCTCACTCGAGCACTGGGCACCACATGGACACTCCTCATCCCATGTGGTCGGTCCCTCTTGATTCATGATCAAGTTTCAGCAATTCCCCAATTGATGGAGGATTGACCAAAAATTAGGGGTTTCGAATGAACGCTCTGTGAAACCATCATTCTGAGCACTCTTCGAACACTAATAAAATTTACGTTGATTCACTAATCAACATAAATATTTTAATTGATATTTTACTGGGTCACGTCACCAGTAAATAATTGGCTGAATCGAGCAACACTTGCTCGATTACCCGAATATAATCAATATTCGGCAATTCATCGATAATTCGTCGAATTGAGCAATACTTGCTCAGTTGCACGTCAGATTATCAAAATCGTTAATTTGGTGAATTGAGCAATACTTGCTCAGTTGCCCATCAAATTTTTAATATTTAGTAATTTGAAGTGTTGAGCAATACTTGCTCAGTTGTCCATCAAATTCTCAATATTTGCAGAATTGAGCGATACTTGCTTAGTTGCTCATTAAATTCTCGTAATTCGCAGAATTGAGCAATACTTGCTCAATCTCTCAACTAGTTGGTGATCCATCATACTGACATCTTTTTCAGAAAACTACATGTTCAGCCCATGAATCGCCGAGCATTCACCATCCATGCTTGATTCACCAAACTTAGACTCATTGTCTAATCAGTCAATAATTGACTAATCAAAACACGTCTACCCTGTAGACTCCACGACTTGTGAGATATCAATCACGTCACAAATGGGGGGATATCACTTAGGGTTTTGGTCAGGCAGTCTACGGCACGTGTATTCATCTACAACGAGAAATGTGCGTAAGTCGTGTAAACGGTTAAAGGAGTTAGCAAAGTAGTGGGTGCATGATTAGTCAAGTCTCCACACGACGTGGAACTGACTTTACCATGATCTCCCACTTTCCCACTCTTTCACTCAAGAAACCGTCACACTTACAGGGATTAGTGGTTCATCATTCTTGCAATATAAATAAGTCAAAATCGAGGACGAAAAATGATCGGTATCAACGTTTTCCGTCAACAACTCGATACAAACTTATTCACAGAACTCAACTTCAGCAGTTCACCATTATTGCAGAAACCTTCAACACACCCACAATCCTCGATCATCACGGATCCCACATAATTCTCAGCTTCCATCCTACAGATCAACCCATCTCCCTCTTTGCGACCGAATTGACTCTGGAACGGTCATTGTCTTGGTTTAGGCCGGAGTCATACAGATTGATTTCCCGAATCTAAGCACCCCCTTTGCAGCGGTGCATCTGTGTGAGGATTAACATTTTTCCCGGTCGAGGAATCTCGACACCACGCTCGTCTCTCCACTTCCCGAAAAACCGGCGACCCGTTTTTCCCCATCCACAGATTGGCGATCACAGTGGGAGATTAATCTCTCGGTTGCAATCTCTCATTTTCTCAAAGATGGTCGATCTTAGGTCAGGTTCAGTTACAAATCCCAACACCAACAACGCTAGTACCAGCAACAACAGTGGTGGTACTCCAGAAACCGTTCCTTCTTCTAATAATGGTGGCGACATTACTCCTCCTCACACCAATGTCGAAAATCATCATCTTTTCGGGCGACATCTGATAGACACATTTTTGTGTCTAATTTGATCATAATACTATATATTGTTGGCACTCGATTTTGTACTTATTTGGTTATTTTATGTATTTGTAGGTGTTTTTGGAGAAATAAACTTTTGCGGCGAAATTGGCTAAAAAGTGGTTTTTGCGCTCGTGGGAAAAATTACTATACGGACTCTCACTTTGGATAAGAGGTAACCTAATTACTAAGGAGTGACCCATTTCCAGGCATCTGCTAAAGGGAGGCCGGAACTGGATAAGGGGGAGGTCATCTTCAAAGTTCAAATTAAGGAAAATGGCGGGAAAATTTGGCATCAGTCTGCATGGTTTTAAATTTGAATTTTCGGACAGTTTCAAAGAGATTCAATGGTCGAAATCGGTTTGTATGGACTGTAGAAGACCTTACAAGCCCAGTACAATCAATTGGACCCGGCCAATTCGGCTGGAATGGCCGAGAGAGGGTTTCAAAGTCTCAACAGAGAGACGTGTTCTGTTTCGAGTTTATAAGATTTTTAAGAGATTTCTGGAGGACTTTGACACTGTATTAACATGTACATGGTTCTATTCAAGTCTAGGGAAGAGTTTGGTAGTTATTATATAGCAAACAACACGTGAAAAAAACTAAACAGAACTGATTATCGTTTCAAACGCAGAGAAGAAAAAGAGGAGATTTCATCGGGATTTGATGACCCTGTTGAGTTATCAAGAGGTTTGGGGTCGAGCAGAGACCAGAGAGAGGCTAGAGGAGCGAAGACGGGAGCTGCAGGAAGGAGGAGTTCTGCTGCTGCTGCTGCCATTAAAGAGCACGAAGAACAGACTCCAAAAGACAGTCGTTTATCAACAGTGACAACGACTTGCTTCTGAGGGTCTTAAAACAACAGCGTCAAAAGCAGCAGTGAGGTATCGTTATTTACAGCAGTGGTGTTTTACCGTTCTTCTCTGGACGCTTAAAGAGGGTCGTAGTTTCACTGTATTATATTTTTCACTCTTTTAATCATATTTTGAGCATCAAATATTTATCTTTAGAACATGATTATTATGAGTAGCTAAACCCCATAACTGGGATGATGGAGGAAACCATTCTTTATGCATGAGTAATTCTATTTAATTCTTTTATGACTATTTGCACTATTATGAGTTGTTTTATGTTTTTTCTTGATTATTTGTGATTTTATCTGATGATGTATGCTTAGTCTAGGAACTCTTGATGCATCATGCTTATGATTTACATCTAATACTTTACAAAATCTATTTTTGGCAAAGAAAAGAGTCGATATTGTTATCATTATAAGCTATAATTGTCTAGAATTAATAGTTGATTCGCATGAGTATAAGAATTGGTGGAATCCTGAGTCCTAGTATCTCTTGATCCTGTGACAAATTGTGTATATATTTTTGTTTTAAAAATCTTTTCAAGTCCGAGTAACGAACTCTTATTTACCGCAATCGAATTACTACAACAAAATGGCGCCGCCGACGCGGACTTGTATATAGATTTGTTTTTAGGTTTAATTTTTATTTATTTATTATTATTTGTTCCTTTTTACGTTTCTTTTTGTGTCTTTGATTTACAGGTTCGAAGTGGAATACTAAGGACTTGGGAACAAAAAGCTTAAAGCTAAAAGCTAAAAGAGAAGAAAAAAAAGACATAATTTTTTTTAGGATTTAATTTTTATTATTATTATTTTTTTGTATATAGCTTTTATTTATTTATTTTTAGAATTTGTAAATAGGCTTTATTTTTCATAATTTTTGTAATTTTTGGACTTTTTATTTGGACTTTATTCTGGACATTTGGACATTTTTTTTTATATTTTTTTTAACCCTACGGAGGGGTCTTATTATTAATAAAAAAAAAAAAATTGTTTGCAGGGAAGGACGACGATTACGATATCGTCTCGGCCCCTCGGGTTCGTACATGACATAGGAGTCGTGGCCCGAGTCGACTTCAACGGTTCATCCCCCGTCCGGTACGGGGGGTAAGTCCATCGAAACACTCGTGAATCTCCTGTAAGCGAGTTACTGTATTCTTTAAGGTGATTCATTGATTGAGGACGAATTTGGACTGTTGTTAATTTCCTAGTAAAGGGCAAGGCCTGGCCAAATCAAGATAAGGACTCGGATTTCATCACCGTTTCCTTCTTGCCCTCCTTAGGAAAACGAAACCAAACGCGAACCTAAGCCTAAAATTTTGAATAGAACGAGACCTATAGGGTAACGAGCTTAATAGGACAGTCATTCGAAAAATATTGGTTACTCTTTTGAGCATACTTCGAAGTTCAGGATGGTTTCTGTGAGTTGAATGCGTGACTGCGCCGCCTTGAATACCGGTGAGGCCTTGGGTATCAAAGCTCCACTGAGCTTCCCTCGCCTCTATTCAACTCACTTTGACTCGTACTGATTCCAGAGAATTTGCTCAGATTGTAACGAATTCCTTTTCGAAGGATTAGAAGCTGGTCTAGTGACAATCTAAGTGGAGCTATCATGCTTTTTGTTTGCTATAAATTTAGGTTTGTTTTGGTCGAGTCAGCCTTGTTTGTGATTGTGTAGAATTCCCTTGCAATTAAGAATGTCGAACTGGTATGATATAAGCCAATACAATGAGTATCGACCTGAATTTGAATATGGACATCATCATTTTTATGACCATGGTGGGAATAGTAGTTGGGAACGCCAACCTTTTCAAGGTTATGGTTCATACCATGGTGAGCCCAATTACTATCCACACATGCATCAGTCTTACGAGCAAGAAGATTATAGTACTAGTTCTTCGTCTCTAGAGGATACAATCAAACTATTGAAAAGTAGTCATTTTTATGATCCTTCTGATAATTCCTCTTTACTAGAGTCAACACGTAAGTTAGCTGAGTCGACGCGTAAGTTAGCTGATATGAACAGTATAATTATAGACGAAAGAACTACAATAATGAGTGAACCTTCTTTAGAAGACCACCTCAAGCGGATAGCTGAGACGAACGAAAGAATTGCTCGAAATTACTTGAATTTCCAATATAGTGTATCCAATAATACCCTTGAGAATGAAGATAGTTATTTACATAATCAAGATAACAAGGTTAGAATTGGTAGCACTACTTGTTTTGATGAGGTTCGATCTTTTTCATGTTATAATGATGATTATGATGAGGATAGTATTGATGAAGAACATGAAATATGTAGGAATAGTGATCAGGAAGCTAGTAATCCAATTGAGCTTTATAATGATTAAATTATTTCTAGTTCAAATCCAAATAATTATTATGATTATTCACCTATTCAAAAGGACGAGGATTTGATTAGGGATTCCACCGTTTTAGACGATGTAGTTTTTCCTGTTGATTACGAAGCCGATAGTGGTTTAGAGGAACCGGTTTATCTTGAGACTCCTGTTTTCGAGTCGAACGATTTAGAAACTGTAATCGATTATGGTTTTGAGGAACAATTTTATCATGAGAATACTGTTTTAGAGTCGTACGATTTAGAAACAATAGTCTTAGATGAACTCGTAGAGATTAATGAGGATGAACCTGACTTAGAAGAATCAATTGCCCATTTTCAGGAATATGATGACCTAGAAATTAGGGAGATTGTGACTAGTCTAACTAGACACACTGAAAACTCTGAGTTTGGGGGTGATTATCAGTCTCCAGGTTCTTTAACTCTTAGAAAGTTCCCTCGTGTAGGACTTGACATTTTTGCCTCAACCATCTTACAAGATTATCTTCGTACACTTTTACCTGAACCTAATGATGTCCAGAGAGAAGCTCAGTTGTTAGAAATCCATCCTCTGGTTGATGTGGTTAACCCAGGCTATGATACCCAGATTGACTTTGTTTTCCCACCAAATAGTTTTCTTCCAACTATGGGAACGTTTCAAATGAGTCGAATATTAAGTTCTGAGACTAAACCTAAGTACTTTAGGTTAATAGAATCGACACATTTTCCTAAGAATGAACACTACTCTCACTGTGGTCAACTTTGTAAGTCATACCTAATTGACTTAGAGGATCCTAAATTATTTAGGTTATTTTGTGATTCCATGTTCTTATCTGAGTTTTTCCAGACTCTAGGACCTAATAATTTGGATCCTACCTATGAGGAAATGCATCCGAGGAAAATAGTCTATTTAGACCCCTTCATAGAACTTGAGCCTGAACCGCAATTAGCGATAGTTATCCAGAAACTAGGTAAGGGCATGCTAGTCTTGTACATTTTCTTGGTTCACTGCAGTTTCTTTTTGTAAGCTCTTTTTGGTTTTAAAGACCCACAGTTATTCCGGCTACTGTTATACGGTTCGAGTTGACTAATCCTTGCTTAGTTGGCTGAAGACTTTAAACTTAGCACTTCTTGGGAGGTAACCCAATATTTATGCGACACGGTAATATCTTTCCTTATCTCTTTTTCTTCAAATGGTAACAGTTTCTCCTTGTTCATGCTTTTAATTTCATCTTTAGAACATTGAGGACAATGTTAGATTTAAGTTTGGGGGTATGGGAGAAACTTTTTAGTTGCAATAAATAAACTCCAGAGCTTAGAAATTTATGCCTATTTAGGATTGCACTAACCAATCTAAGTGGATGGAAGCATTTTGGTTGTAGGAGTTGAGGAACCAATCTGATTAGATGGAAACATCTAGAAGAGTCTATTCATAAAAGCACAGAGCTCAGGTGTTAGAAATAACATGATAGTTTCACCATATCTCGTTGAGTCCTTTTCACTTCTATTTTTATGTTATTTTATTTTTAAACCATGTTTCTCTAAGTGATAGGTGGGGCCCACGATTCAAGTTGTTACCAATGCTAGGATGAATTAGAGTCATTGAGTTACCAAAAAAAAGAAGAAAAAAAAAGTTGAAAAAAAATACAGTTGAAAAAAAAGTTGAAAAAAAAAAACAGTTGAAAAAAAAAAGTTGAAATAAAAAGGAGAAAAAAAAAATTTGAGACCAGACCATTTGACCAAAAGGAATAAATTCAATAAAGTCGACCACTGGTACCCTTGTATATGCCAGTTGTGTTGACCTAGAGTTAGGTTATCGACCACTGGTACCCTTGTATATGCAAGTGTGTTGATATTAGTCAGACTAGTATCTCAATCCAGTAGGATAGGTTCATTTTGGCGGAGGCCTTCAGACAGATATGGGAAATGCCGTTCACTTAGTAAACATCAAAACCATCTATGTTTTTATATATCCATCTTCTTGATCTATCCATGTGATTAGTTTTGACTCCGAATATGATGTCCATAGTGCAACTATCTGAGTAGAGCTCTGTCACTTTATATGAATTTTAGTATGCTTGAGTGCAAACTCGTGCACAACAATTGGAATTTCGCATCAGGGTACTTCTTCATGTAGTCAATAAGTATGCCAACCAAGGAGATTCTTTAGTGCCTTCCAAGGTTCTGCGTAGATAGCTAAGGTCTGGAGTATTAAGGTTTTGTGGGTATATCTCTTGTAAGCCCTCCCGAGACTATAACTCGGCCACTAGGGCCACCTAGGGGTTTAAAGGCTTATTGCATACGCTAAATGCAATCGACGATGCCTGCGAAAGTGAGTTAGGATTTTATTTTGTAGTTTTGATTTGCTCGGACTAGCAAATAATAAGTTTGGGGGTATTTGATAGACACATTTTTGTGTCTAATTTGATCATAATACTATATATTGTTGGCACTCGATTTTGTACTTATTTGGTTATTTTATGTATTTGTAGGTGTTTTTGGAGAAATAAGCTTTTGCGGCGAAATTGGCTAAAAAGTGGTTTTTGCGCTCGTGGGAAAAATTACTATACGGACTCTCATTTTGGATAAGGGGTAAGCTAATTACTAAGGGGTGACCCATTTCCAGGCATCTTCTAAAGGGAGGCCGGAACTGGATAAGGGGGAGGTCATCTTCAAAGTTCAAATTAAGGAAAATGGCGGGAAAATTTGACATCAGTCTGCATGGTTTTAGATTTGAATTTTCGGACAGTTTCAAAGAGATTCAATGGCCGAAATCGGTTTGTATGGACTGTAGAAGACCTTACAAGCCCAGTACAATCAATTGGACCCGGACAATTGGGCTGGAATGGCCGAGAGAGGGTTTCAAAGTCTCAACAGAGAGACGTGTTCTGTTTCGAGTTTATAAGATTTTTAAGAGATTTCTGGAGGACTTTGACGATGTATTAACATGTACATGGTCCTATTCAAGTCTAGGGAAGAGTTTGGTACCTATTATATAGCTAACAGCACGTGAAAAAAACTAAACAGAATTGATTATCGTTTCAAACGCAGAGAAGAAAAAGAGGAGATTTCATCGGGATTTGATGACCCTGTTGAGTTATCAAGAGGTTTGGGGTCGAGCAGAGACCAGAGAGAGGCTAGAGGAGCGAAGAACGGGAGATGCAGGAAGGAGGAGTTCTGCTGCTGCTGCTGCCATTAAAGAGCACGAAGAACAGACTCCAAAAGACAGTCGTTTATCAACAGTGACAACGACTTGCTTCTGAGGGTCTTAAAACAACAGAGTCAAAATCAGCAGTGAGGTATCGTTATTTACAGCAGTGGTGTTTTATCGTTCTTCTCTGGACGCTTAAAGAGGGTCGTACTTTCACTGTATTATATTTTTCACTCTTTTAATCATATTTTGAGCATCAAATATTTATCTTTAGAACATGATTATTATGAGTAGCTAAACCCCGTAACTGGGATGATGGAGGAAACCATTCTTTATGCATGAGTAATTCTATTGAATTCTTTTATGACTATTTGCACTATTATGAGTTGTTTTATGATTTTTCTTGATTATTTGTGATTTTATCTGATGATGTATGCTTAGTCTAGGAACTCTTGATGCATCATGCTTATGATTTACATCTAATACTTTACAAAATCTATTTTTGGCAAAGAAAAGAGTCGATATTGTTATCATTATAAGCTATAATTGTCTAGAATTAATAGTTGATTCGCATGAGTATAAGAATTGGTGGAATCCTGAGTCCTAGTATCTCTTGATCCTGTGACAAATTGTGTATATATTTTTGTTTTAAATATCTTTTCAAGTCCGAGTAACGAACTCTTATTTACCGCAATCGAATTACTACAACAACATCCAGAAGAAATCAGAGAAAATCCGCCTACCATAGGCGATCTCATGAAGGTCCAAGAAGTTCTCGCCAAGAATCAAACTGACATGGCTGCTACTCAGAAGGAACTGTTCAACTATCTCAAAATTCTCACTGACAAAATGTCAGACAAAACTCAACAGAAGGGAAAAGACAAGGAAACTTCTTCAAATACCGATCCTGAGGTTATTCCAGTCCCTGATGACGATGAAACCCGCAAAGCTGCAGAACCTCAACCTGCCGGTTTCATCACCCGTGAAGACTTGGAGAGTTTTATGGAGAATCGAGGAAGGGGTCATACAACGACCGTGCACCGTCATCAGCCTCCATACCCTGCAGCCACACAATGGATCCCTCTCCCAAAGGGCTACACTTCTCCAACGTTCACACTCTACAACGGAACGGGGAATGCCCGAGAACACGTTTCTCGATTCTTGGAAGCATTAGGAGAGCATAAACACAACCATGTTTTCCGCTTGAATGAGTTTTCAAAATCCCTGACGGGTCGAGCATATACCTGGTACAACAACATCGCACCAGGGAGCATAGCTAATTGGGGAGAAATGATCAATGCTTTCTACAGGAAATACTTTTTTGTCTCTGAGCAAATTACTTTTTCTGAGTTGGGAAGGATGGCTCAGAATACTGCGGAAAATCCAAATGATTATGTGAAGAGGTTCCGAGTTCAAGCTTTGGATTGTCATGATCCCAACGTTACTGAACAACAACTGGTGGACTTGTGCATCAATGGCATGATCCCAGTTTACAGAGATTTGCTGGAGAATCTTCGCTTTCAAACCTTTTCAAAACTTCATGAAGCGGCCAAGCGATCAGCGACTACCGCTCCTTCCTTGCTCGAAAGAACTAAAACTGTCAAAGTGGAGGAATCGAAAGACAATTGAAGCAGCACCTCTCGGCGTCTGATCAACAAGCAGTACAACGTTGAAGCTTCCATGAATATTGCTGAAGGGAGCAAGAGAAAAGCCGACGCACAGCAACATAAGAATGTTTCTCCAATGTCTCACCCTCCAAAAGCTCCAAGGAAGGACAACCAGACTAGGAACGCACAACCTCAACAGAATGATGAGGAAGTTCCTGATTTCCCTTTTCCCATTGAAGAAGTGATCGAACTACTGGAAGTCTGGATCCAAGACGGGTGCAATCAAACTACCTCCTGTCAAAAAGGAACCAACCGCGGAACAAATGGAAAACGCACGCTACTGCCATTTCCATAGGTATGTCAGTCATCCAACAAGTGATTGCAGAAATTTGAAGCGCATTATCAAAGAAAAGGCCGACTCAGGGGAACTAAGGACTGAGGGAGTGCACATAAATCCTCTCCCAATCAGAACATTCGCACTCTCCGAGCAGCCGGTCAAGGAAGCAGTTCAATCCTTAATTGAACACGTCTACGAGTTGCTATACTTGTCAATATCTCAAAGAGACGATATGTTTGCTGCACTAAACCATATTGTGTCAGGCAAACGACTGACAATTCAGAAGACATTCCCTGAGCCTCTAGTGATAGACAAGAAAATGTACGACTGGGGAATTCTCACCATGGCGCATCTCAAGGGAAATGAATTCAAACGAGCATTAGTCGACGTTGGTACTGCTGTTAACATCATCCCTTTGAAAACCCTCAGAGCTGCTGGCATCACTCGTCAAGAAGCAACTCATTCTCCTATCTCAATTAGAGATCATGAAGGAATCTCCAGGGATGCTTACGGCTACATTCTCAACATAAGAAGTGATTCTACCTGGACAGAAACTAAATTCTTCATAATCAAAGAAGATCCTGGATACGACATGGTTCTTGGGCGAGCATGGATTCATGATGGAAAAGTTGCCACGATATCTTCATCCTCAGTTTCACACTTCTCCGCCGAAGAAGAAAGCTCTGAATCAGAGGATGATCAACCTTTCGAGCATTTGGAAAAGGTCGAAGCTTTGATGGAATTCACGCAAAAACCTGAGGAAAGCCCCAACGAATTCGTCAGGAGGTTCCGCACTCAGGCAAGTTTTATTCCTCATAATTCATATGTATTACCAACTTTCAAGTATGCTACCCTAGTCCGGGGACTTAATCTCACTCACGACCAAGCCATCATCAAACGCTATGAGTGGATAGTCTCACCTCAGCAATATTACACTGAATGGTTGGAGTCCCTTCCAACTATACACCCCATTGAAAGTTTTATCGCTGAAAACCTGGCTAAGTTCGACAAGCGATACCCAGCATACTCTTTCTTGCATGAATGTCCACATGTACCGCAGAATTGGAAAGCTCCACCAACATGGAATCCACGAGAAATTCCAAACCAGCAAAAAATATTCAAGGCACGGGCAACTAAGCCTAACAAATTTCATGAAGGAGATTTAGTTCTTAAGGAAACCAGACGCAATTTGCATTCCGCAAAGAATTCGAACTGGGAAGGACCTTTTATGGTTGCTAAGTCGGTTGCTGGAGGATATTACAAATTGGCTGACATCAAAGGCAAGACGAGTGTACCAGTAATTCATGAGAATTGGCTCAATATTTTCAACGCATAAATCATTCAACATTGGATGTTTTATATCCAAGGAAAACGCTCAAAACATCTGACGTTTACACCTTAGGATTTTCTTTTACTTGTATTTTCAGTTCCTCCAAAATGTGTGCATACTTGCACTCAGTATTTGAAATTCAGCAATCTATCAAAGTCTTTTATTTAAGAAAGATCTCTATCAAATCCAAAATCCAAAAGAAAATCCTCAGCCGCTCATAAATTCAGAACCTATCAAAAACCCAAATAAAACCTCACATCTCTCGGAAGTTCAATGTTCATGAGATTATGGAAAGGAAATTAAAGAAAGCCATCAAAGAATGAGTTTTGCTTCTCAGCATTCTCCAAGACTTGGAAAGCCGCTTTCTCCAACTCCAGCTTTTCGATCAGCTCAGTAATCTCAATCATTTTCTTTGTCACGGCACTACTGGTAAAAGGGATGTTCTTCACTACTGCATCCTTGATGATGTTAATCTTCTGACGAAGCCACTTCAAGTTAAGGCCAAGTCTCTCACAACTCTCCAAGTTGTACTTCCAATCAAAGAGTACATCTCGAGTCACAGTACTTATGGCCCTGGTACGAATATCATCTATTACAAGCAATATGTTCTCTAATTGCCTTGTCAAAAAATAGCTATGCTCTGGATCTTCCTTAACAACAATATGGTCATACATCTTCCACAATTTCTCGTACATAGCAATGTGCCCAGTGGGAACGCTAAATCCACCAACTAATGTGTGATTTGGGAGTGTCTCACCGAATGGAAGAGCAAAAGCAATCCCTGCATTGGGATATTCATGCCCTATCATACGTTTCTCAATTACTGGAGCAGCGTCAACACTCATAGAGGCAACTTCAGACGAAGCAGCTTCTGCTATTCTTGGTTCGGATTCCACCATCTCAGGCACAATTGGAGTTTCCACAACCTCCGCGGCATAAACAATCAGCACTTCATGACCTTGAGGTGCAGGGATGGGATTTTCATCGCCGAAAGCTCCAGGATTGCCCAAACCGTCATTATTGGATCCATGATTCCCAACTTCGACATTCGGCACCTAATGCGAAGATTACATGGGATTAGAATGATCCAAGTGTGTAAATCCAATACAACCATAAAATTAAGCAATTAAGTGAACTAACATCATCTAAGTTCCTTATTATGCATCTAAGACATGTATAAGTAGCATAAAAGTCGTGAAACACATTTTCAAAGAGACGCAGCTGAAGAAAATTTACACTGCCCTGTGTTCAATGACGAACTGGGAGCAATTGGTGTGGAATATAGAGTTAGACTATATACCATTCTCTTCTTATGGAAGTCCTCTACAACATGTCAAAATTTCATAACAATTGGATGAACGAGCAAGGAGATGAGGCCAAAACATTGGACTACATGCAATCTGGAAAAGTTCTGAAAGTCTTCTGGAACTTTACTTTTTCGCCTTTTTAAGGCCCTAAACATTCTCAAAATTCAAAAATATTCTTTTATAAAGCTTGGAAATTTCTTGGGATTGAGTATGCATATGCAGATATTAAAAATCCGACACCAAACGAAGTTTTTACGGTGTTTTCATTAAAAGCTGAAGTCTGAAATTTTCTGGTGACGTATTTTGGCAAAATTATTCATATATTCATATGGGTTCTCATTCATTCATGCACAATCAGCAACCTCATACTTATATGAAGAGACCACAGGAGAAATAATTACTAGAGGAGTCTCTAAACCATTTGAGGGCTCGACAATGTTGGAATCTCCATTGGAAACTCCGTTATCTTCATTTGATTTGGGATTTCGGGAACTCTCCATGCTTCCATGATCCAAGGAGGAATGTGCTTCATCAACATGCTCCTTATCCACAGTGATTTCCTCCTGGACACATCAACAACAATCATCACTCATTCATCCTAAGGCACGTTACAATTATCAGTGCGAAAAGGGAATACTTACGTCAACCTCCTCAGTGCTGGATTCCTGAATTGTTCGACCAGGAGAAAAACAGATACCATCAATAACCAATGGAGCAAAATTCTGGAATGGATTGAAAATATTCTTTTAAGATCCTAATTACATGGACGAGGAAGTTACAATGAAGAAAAGCGCTAACAACTCACCAAAGAAGCGGCAGGAGACTGTATATTGTTTGGTATCATTCTATGAGATGTCTTACTCCTGCCTTCTCCTCCCTGGGGACTTTCTTGAAAGTTTGGAGAGGTTACGTCGATTCGAGGCCTCATAACACGACCACCCTATCACAAGTACATCAATGCAATTAAAACGTGATCGGCATACTTCAGCTGAAATCATTAAAAAGGAGACTTACTTGTGACGCATTCGGAGACGTTTTCCTCTTATCACCACCAGGAAGGTATCTCAGCCTGGGTCGACCGGAAATCATGTCAGAAGAGGGGAACTCTTGAATTAGGGACTGAACATCCATTAGAAACTTGTATACACGCTCAAGTTGCTGACGCCAAAAGTCTATATAACCAGGAGTTACGAAGGTGTCTCGGTCAGAACATGGGAATAAATATTTATTTCCTTCCACATGGGTGCCGTCTAAGTGAGCCTTCAGGTACTCAATCTCTGGCTTGTTTGTTCGATGCCCCGCAACGCATTGATCAAGTCCCATCTGTCTAGCGGCTCTATCAATGTTATATTCTTCAACCTGGAATCCTCCGTTCATTACTGATATCAAGAAACCAGGAGTGCAACTCAATACAAAAAACCTCTCTCCTTCGCTCAGACCAGCACCGGTTCTCAACATGATATTCTCTTCAGCAAAATTAAAAGTGATCAATTTTGAGAATAGAGAAGGAACCGACACCCAGGGGAGGAAGTTGAACTCAGACTCAATGTCCAAAACGTCAGTAATGCATATCTTATATTGTGGTTGTTTTCTAGACCAGCGCATGATCCTAGCATTATTCTCCTCAAGGAGGGAATGACGAGTGTCGACCTTGCGTCCTTGCAAAATGCTACGGGGAATTGGGGCTTAACTCTCAAGATGCTCCCACATCAAGGCTTCGAGAAACATGGTATTGACATACGTCTCAACTTTCATGAAGCCATCAGAAGTACTGGAGTCTATAACTAAAGAGTCCAAGTTGGCGAACAAAGAACCTAAAAATAGACTGCCAATGGGAATTTTCTCACCTTTGGCCATCTTAATGGCAAAGAGAATCACAAACGGCTTCAGCAAGTGTCCACAATCTTCAAAGATATCCCTGGAGAGCCACAGACACAAGAAAGCCGCAATTTTGAAAATGCCATCAACCGGTCCTTCAGGAGTTCTATCTCTTGGCCACCAGTGTGATAACTATCGAGCATAGCAAGATGTGGGTGACTCATTGAATTCGTGCATCTTGGCTTCTAATACGTCAGATATCTCCTTCTCCTCTATCTAAAGTTCTTCAGGAAAATTGCCAGTAATCGGAAGATGCAACAAAGCAACTACATCTTCTAGAGTAATGGTGAATTCTCCCCATCTGCATATAAACGTGTGAGTGGGAACGCACCAACGGGCGAGCAAGGATGCCATACCTGGTATATCTTGGTTGATGATCAAATCTCCAGCAGCTTCAATGGCTCGAGTCACCTGGGCACTATACAATATGGCCCTCACACGGCTGTGACCTAACATGTTCCTTGCCCATCCATAGAAATGCATCAGAGGTCTCCGAGAAAGCTTGAACTCCACCTGAGAAGCCGTGAAGTGTTTCCCTTGCAGACAAAACCGAATTACTGCTTGGGGAGACGCCAATTTATTCTGATTAGCGATCCTGGGATTTATCAGCAAGCGAAATGAGGAGCCTAAGGGACGTTTCTCAGGTCTATACAGATATACAAAGAATTTGTCTTTAGCGGTGGGAATGTTTTTAGTCTTGGGACTTCCCTCTTTCTCCTTAGAAATCTCAGAATCATCATTTCTGGAGGAACCATCATCTCTGGAAGAGGCGTCTGTGGAAACATCATCTCTCGAAGAAGCATCATCTTCAGAAACACTACGGGATTCAGCCATTTTGCAAGTTGCTGCAACATCCATACATGAATTTCATCAATACAATGGAATTAAAGCGACAAGACAGTCAACGTCTGCAAAAATGGTATTCCTCAATTCTCACCTATTTACGATTTCACGAACTTAGTGATAACAACGTAAAACCCCCAAAACTTGCTCGTTCTTTCAAACCTGCAAAATCGAGCATAAAACATATTATTCAAGAGTCAACACTGACTTTTCGAGAAACTATGAGTAATTCACATAACCTTTTATGTGAGCACTCGCTGATTTTTGCGTGTACATACGCTATAAAATCGTTGAATTCACACATACACTGTGAATTCACCAAGTTCATAAATTATGTATTTTCAAAAACTCAATTTTTATTCCATAGTGCGTGAATAAGTCACGCACGCACACAAAAAAAATCCGTGAGTTAGCAAACTCAGGAGAATAAATAAAAAA
Source organism: Papaver somniferum (assembly GCF_003573695.1). Taxonomy (NCBI): domain Eukaryota; kingdom Viridiplantae; phylum Streptophyta; class Magnoliopsida; order Ranunculales; family Papaveraceae; genus Papaver; species Papaver somniferum. The sequence continues at coordinate 117,348,093 of NC_039360.1, forward strand.
AACTTTTTGCTCAATCGAGCATTCGTCTGTGAAACGAGGGACTTTTCTATTTTGAAGAACTCTCCATACTTCAAATAAAATTTCGAAAGTTCTCAAACAAATTTTCATCATGAACTCTAGGTCTTTTCAAAATTCTTTTAACTCTAAGGATTATTATTTACTACTTTTACGAACAAACCTACGTTCTCAAAAGTGTTTGCAAAGTTCGTGATTCCAAAAACAACTTGGGTTTTCATGAAACCTAATAAACAAAACCTTTTGCTACTGCAACTAGGTCATATCTATTCAAAGTTTTATGTGTCTCTTCCATATTAGGGATTTTTTGCTCGTTCCTCCGACTAACGAACAAACGTGCATATACATACGTTTTCTAAAAATACTTCATAAATCATATGCATATGGCCATGGAATTTTGGTTTTATGGACAACTCATAAATCATAAAAACAACGGCAAAAAATAAATAAATCACGAACTTACCTGTCGGCGCCGAACGGAATTCGGCCGGCGGTGATCGGACGGGCAGGGTGCTACTGGCTATGGTGAATTTTCCTGCTACTGCTCGTGAAGTGATGGTGAGGAGAAGAGTGGTCGGTCAATCAAAACACAAAAAAGAATTTTAGGGCTTCTTCCCTTTTATGTCAAATTTATTTCCAAAACCTAATAAAACATGGGTTTCCTTTTTTGGGCTCGGACCCCAAATCCTAAATCGACCATAACTAAGCTTCCGAACGCCCAACTCAGCAGTGGCTCATCTCTCCACGCTCATGAGATGACACTCCACCTTACTATCAGAGTCCTCATCCGCGCATTTGCTCGTACATGGCATCATTGGGGTAAATCGAGGATTCTGAAACTACCTTTGTAGACTGAGTTCAACCACTGATCTCGTCGACTGAAAATCACCATTTAATGCATACTGCAGAACATGATTGTTCCCCACTAAGCAGGGAACTTAATGTAGATGGTGGATTTTCAACAAAGGGCAAAACCATAAAATCATGAGGCATGTTTTTGACGCGGCTTTCAGGCATGCAACGATTCATATTTTACGAAGCCATGATGAATATGTTTTCGAAGAGCCTCCACTAGCTGAGCGTTCGATCCCTGGAATTTCATCGTGCCCTCTATGCAGAATAACATATTTGGGCGGTTCTCTGTAGATTGAGGACTTAACGCCTTCAGGACGTCGGTGATACTCACTGTTCGCTGACTGCAGGAGAGTGACCCACCTCCACATAGAAGAATAGTTGGGCGGCGGACGCCTTCAGGACGTCGGTGACACTTCACCGTTCCCTGATTATGTGGAGAGAGTGCACAGATTCAGGCAGTTCTCCGTAGATTGAGAACACTAACGCCTTCAGGTCGTAAACAACATTGTGACTCCCTGACCGTGCACCACTCAGAATAGATGTGACGCTTTGACTGGCTAATATCTTTTCTGAAGTAGATTACCTATGTCGTGACATTCACTACTGAATTCCCAGAATAATCTATCATTGCTCCTATTCCATGGTCGGATCCACGGCCTGATCCCATGGAATAGCAATAACAATTGCTCTGATTCTATGATCGAATCCACGACTTGATCTCATAGAATAGAAATGAAACAACTGTATTATCTCATTACTCCGATTTCATGATCGAATCCACAACTGGTCTCATAAATGGTAATGGATAAATCTTAATTACTCCGATTCTATGGTCGAATCCACGATCCCATAGGATGGTAATGCTCGTTTTATTATTCTGAATTCATAGTCGAATCCACATCTGATCCTATGAATTAATAATGAACAACTATTTATTTTTATTACTTAGTTTCATGAATTATTCTCCACTGAATTTCATAAATTAGTAATAAATACTCAACAACTGGCATCTGGACCATCACTGAGTAAGCCCCACAAAAATGGTGCAAGTGTACTCGACAATGATGCACGCCTGAGCACCCGGATGCGCGAACGAGAATCCAAAAACATGAAACAATGGGTAATTCTACACAAAACAGGAGAGAGAAAATAATAATAATAAAATAATGGAGAAGCGCCCATGGGCCGGGCCCACCGGCCGGCCGGCCGTGCCCTAGCCATGGCCGGTCCCCCGCTTCCCCATTATTTTTTCCTTATTTTCGTTGTTTTCATAAACTCATGAAGACTTCTCCATCTTGGCAAAAAAATTCCTAATTTGCAAAACTCATGAGTTCTCCATAACTTGGTGGATTCACAAAATAAATTATAAAATAAGGAGAGGTGTGCGGGACAGGGAAACCCAGCCGGCCGACCATGCCCAAGCCGTGGCCAGTCCCACACCTCACAATCCTTAGCTTTTTTATAATATTATGTCAAAACTTCATGGATTCTCCATATCTTCAAGGACTCTCCATAACTTCAAGGATTCATGAAAAATAATAATAAAATAGGGAAAGGTGTGCAGGACCGGGCAACTTGGCCGGTCGGCCATGCCCTAGCCATGGTCGGTCCCACACCTTACAATCCCTAATTTTTCATAATTATTATTTCCCTCAACTCATGAAACCCCGGGTTTGGGCAAAATTAGTGAGTGCTCCATATTTTCTCAAATATTGCTCGAATCACAAAAAACCAAAAGCCAACATGGTTACACGGCCGGCTAGCCTCTCACGACAATTTTAAATATTAAAACATTCTTATTTTAATATTTTTAAAATATTGATGAATTGAGCATACATGCTCATTCCACCAAAAAATCGAGAATTCTCAGCCAAGATGAAACTCTTTTGAAAATTCACGATATTGCTCAAATGCGCATCAGAAAATACTGAAACTCTCAGTATGGAGACACGTGTATCATGGTAACACGTGTGTGCCTCTATGACCTACTAGGACGTTCTTAGGGCTTGCACGAAGCCGGTCCCACACGTGTTCGCAATTCTGACCTAATTTGCTCAATTGCTCATACTGGGCCCGAACTCTCTCCAACCAACAGGAGAATCCTCCAAACGACCAACAATCGGTCACGTGACCACCAAGAGCCGGTCCCATGCCCTCTTGGTTGGTCCTATCTCTCATACCTAGTTTTTACACCTAATGATGAACCCAGCAATATTTTCAGTAAATGGTGAATCCACCATTTATTCATGATTTCTCACCAACTCTAAAACTGAGAATCCTGGTGCGTGCTCACTCGAGCACTGGGCACCACATGGATAATCCTCATCCCATGTGGTTTTTCCCTCTGATTCATGATCAATTTTCAGCAATTCCCCAATTGATGGAGGATTGACCAAAAAATTAGGGTTTTCGAATGAACGCTCTGTGAAACCATCATTCTGAGCACTCTTCGAACACTAATAAAATTTACATTGATTCACTAATCAACATCAATATTTTAATTGATATTTTACTAGGTCATGTCACCAGTAAATAATTGGTTGAATCGAGCAACACTTGCTCGATTACCCGAATATAATCAATATTCGGTAATTCATCGATAATTCGTCGAACTGAGCAATACTTGCTCAGTTGCACGCCAGATTATCAAAATCGTTAATTTGGTGAATTGAGCAATACTTCCTCAGTTGACCATCAAATTCTCAATGTTCAGTAATTTGCAGAGATGAGCAATACTTGCTCAGTTGTCCATCAAATTCTCAATATTTGCAGAATTGAGCAATACTTGCTTAGTTGCTCATTAAATTCTCGTAATTCGCAGAATTGAGCAATACTTGCTCAATCGCTCAACTAGTTGGTAATCCATCATACTGACATCTTTTCATAGAACTACATGTTCAACTCATGAATCGCCGAGCATTCACCATCCATGCTTGATTCACCAAACTTAGACTCATTGTCTAATCAGTCAACAATTGACTAATCAAAACACGTCTACCCTGTAGACTCCACGACTTGTGAGACATCAATCACGTCACAAATGGGGGGATATCACTTAGGGTTTTGGTCTGGCGGTCTACGGCACGTGGATTCATCCACAACGAGAAATGTGCGTAAGTCGTGTAAACGGTTAAAGGAGTTAGCAAAGTAGTGGGTGCATGATCAGTCATGTCTCCACACGACGTGGAAGTGACTTTACCATGATCTCCCACTTTCCCATTATTTCACTCAAGAAACCGTCACACTTACAGGGATTAGTGGTTCATCATTCTTGCAATATAAATAAGTCAAAATCGAGGACGACAAATGATCGGTATCAACGTTTTCCGTCAACAACTCGATACAAACTTATTCACAGAACTCAACTTCAGCAATTCACCATTATTGCAGAAAACTTCAACACACCCATAATCCTCGATCATCACGGATCCCACACAATTCTCAGCTTCCCTCCTACAGATCAACCCATCTCCCTCTTTGCGACCGAATTGACTCTGGAATGGCCATTGTCTTGGTTTAGGCCGGAGTCATACAGATTGATTTCCCGAATCTAAGCACCCCTTTTGCAGCGGTGCATCTGTGTGAGGATTAATATTTTTCCCGGTCGAGGAATCTCAACACCACGCTCGTCTCTCCACTTCCCCAAAAACCGGCGACCCGTTTTTCCCCATCCACATTCGTGAACTAAGACATTTATAAGTTTAGGAATGCAATCTTAGCAAACTGTGGCTATAATGTTCATGAATCGATTCGAGTGAATCAAAACTGTTTTTTCTTCGATTGTGTCTTGTTAGAGCATAGATTGGTTGAACCCACCAAGCGTTGGTATGTCAAGTTTGGTTGTCATATTTTAGTGAATCAAAATTCATTTTAAGAGTCGCTTGATTATGTATTAAAGTCAACTTCGTATAGGTTAGCTTGAAAGTATTAGGATATGAGACATTACAAGTATTGCGAAGACTTGAAGAAGTGAAGAAGTAAGAAGCTACAACGACAACATCATCCTTCCACTTGAGGTTAGTGATATTTGTCTTGAACTGTTTCATTCCTTAACGTATCTTTCAAGTCGTGCATATTGAAAACAAAACTGCGAAGCATGAACACTCTAGATAGACATAGTATTAAGGAATACAATATGAAGTTTATTGTTTAACCATTAAAATTTTTAGATAAGACATCGACATAATCGTATAAATGCTATTGTGATTATGTATGGGTATGAGGTGAGGATTTCATTCTAGGAAACAATGTTTTACATGTGTTTTAAGGAAGTAAGTTCATAAACTTGTTTATGAATCGAAAAGGAAATCGCCAGGAATTATTGGGATTGTTATTCATTGCATATCTTGTGAACATCCAATATGTGTGATTTAGTATAACCGCTCACGACTTGTTTGTGTTCTTGGTAAAACTATTCACAAAGGCCTGACTTATGTATTGGTATGACTTTTATTAGTGAAACCGATCTTAAGTAATCACCTGAGATGGTATGATCGAGTTTGTGATTTGCTGAACCGAATATGGGTAAAGGGGAACCGATCCTATGAAGAGGTACAACACATCACAAAGGGGAATCGATCCTTGTATGAGGTACAACAAGTTTGTAGCAGAAAGGGTAACCGATCCTATGGACATGTGCAACACATATAAGTTAGATACGATATATATGTGGGGAGCCGATCCTAGTACCTAGTCAAATGAATTTTGGAAAGCTAGTGTGACTATGCACAATACTCACATGGAGGTAGAACCGAAACTTGTTTTGGTAGAACCGTTAAACCCATTATTTGTGATTGAGTGTTTCTTAATCAATCGCATAGTTCTTGAAAGTCAGATGAATCAATTTTAAACTTGTTTGGAAGTGTGGCAAATCGGTTTCAAGTTTGTAAGTATGAAAAAGGACTTACAAAGTAAGGATGTCGACATACTTTGAACACGTACAGTAATGTTTACCTTTTATTGTTCAAAGTTATTCCTTAATAGCTACAGGAAGAAAATACCAGGATCGAAATATAAATAAGTTAAGAATCTTTTAATTAAGGTTGTTAATTTTATTTTAGGAAAATGAGAATTAGTAACGTGCATTTAGTAGTTGAGATTTTCCAAAGAGATTTTCGGTCATTATTTTGGACAAAGCATTTCCAGGAATTATGGAAACCGAATTTGGAATATGTTAGAGCATTGCTCGGTCGAACTCACATGCGTTGCTATCTCAAGCATGTTTGTCAATGTTAGTGATCAAAACTATAAGTCTTGATTTCTAGTCTACTATGGCTAAGTCTCGGACTAGGATATAATGTGTAGTTGAGCTCAAGAACTCCATGGCAATCATCATACAAGACGAAGAACTACTCAAGGAACTAGTGGAACTTCATCGACTAAAAGGTATGTGGAGACTTGAACTTATCTATCACTAAAAGTCTATCTACTCTATCTCCTATCTTTAAGACAAAAGTCGTTTTGCTATATAGACTTTGATTATACATATTTGCTATTTCGAGCCGAGTTTATCTCGCCTATCTATTTCTTGAAATATGTGTTGGTAAGCTTTTACTTTGGCTAAGTTCATCTTTACCTAGTGACGAAAGACATGTTATGTTTCAATCACTTTGAAAATTGCTTACTTTGACGAAAAGTAGTTTGTGAATAACAACTATATAATAACGTCCTCTAAGAATGTTTCAATGTTTGAAATGAGAGTTTATATTATATAACCATTGTTGGATATAAGCATTGTGTGGCAACACATATATGTATAAGTCCTTTTTCCTTGAACTGAAGTATGCGTACTTTGTTGATCAGGGAAACCGGAATAAGTGATGTGAACCCAGTCCGCAAACCCAGTCCGCGAACTGGTGGAAGTTCTCGACCCGAGAAAATCTGCTGGAGTTTGAGAACTCCTTCCGGGAACTTAAGTCCGCGAACTAAGTCTGCGAACTTAAGTTGGTTATATCTAAAGACGATTGTTTGTGAACTTATATTTATATTAACTAAGGAATGCAAAATGCAAACCGTGGCTATAAAGTTCATGAACCGATTCGAGTGAATTAAATCGTTTTTGGTTCGATTGTGTCTTGTGTAGTTACATAAGATTTCCTTGCAATTGAACAACTCTCTAACTAGTTCATTGAGTCATTTGAACTAGTTACAGTGATGAAGAATATGGTTGATATGAAAGTGCTCATATGACTAACCATTTGGTTAACTATTGTTGAACCAACAAACGTACATGTTTGGGTACGGTTACACAAACCTAAAATCGTGCATTTCATTTGTGTGTAACAAGCTAAGTTTTCGATCCAACGGTTGAAAGATATTAGCTTGAATGTAATCAGGTTTTCATCTAACGGTGAATATTGAATGCTTTGTTACCAAGCTAACATTGATTGCAAACCTTGATTTGAAAGACTATATAAGGGAGAACTCTAGCAACTGGGAAACATAATCCCCACACCTCCTGTGTGATACTAGTTGTATTAGCTAGAGTCGATTTTCCTTTAACCTTACGTTTCTTCTTAAAAACCAGGTTAACGACTTAAAGACTTCATTGGAATTGTGAAGCCAAACCGATACTACCTTTTCGTAGTTGTGGGATCTGATCTAGCTGATTCTATCGTTTTGAGTATAATCGTAACGATTGGATTGAGATTAATATCTCCGATAGGCAAGATATAAAAGTAGTCACAAACATCTTCGTCTCATCGTTTGTGATTTCACAATATCTTCTTTCGCCGTTTCGATTAAGATTATTGTGAGGTGATTGATAATACTAGGTTGTTCTTCGGGAATATAATTCCGGTTTATCAATTGGTTCCTGTTCACCTTGATTTATCAAAATACGGAACAAAACTTGTAGGTATTTCTGTGGGAGACATATTTATCTATTACTGTAGACTTTTCTGTGTGATACAGATTTGTTTATTAAAGTCTTCGACTTTGGGTCGTAGCAACTCTTAGTTGTGGGTGAGATCAGCTAAGGGAATCAAGTGCGTAGTATCTTGATGGGATCAGAGACATCAGGAGTTGTACCTTGGATCAGTGTGAGATTGATTGGGGTTCAACTACAGTCCAGACCGAAGTTAGTTTGTAGTAGGCTAGTGTTTGTAGCGGCTTAATACAGTGTGTACTCAATTCTGGACAAGGTCCCGGGTTTTTTCTGCATTTGCGGTTTCCTCGTTAACAAAATATTGCTGTGTCATTTACTTTATATTTCCGCATTATAATTGTTTTATTATAATTAAAGTAAATTACACAAACGTTAATTCATATTTACTTGATAAGCAATCTTATTGTGTTTGGCTAAGTCCGAACCTTTTTATCAAGTAAACATACTTCGTTGTTGTATTGTCTCGATCTCGTATCCATAGACGATCACACGAAGTGTGAACCAATTAGTTGCATTGTCTCGACTCAGTCCATAGACAATCAATTTCGAAGAAAGGACTTATAGGTAGGAAAAGTTTTAGCTTGAGGTATATTTGGGTACCCTCGCCTTTTCATGTCTCGTATACTTCTATGAGATCTAAGCAATTTTACAATCTCTTGAAAATCGCTTTGATGAAAAATAGTATGTGAAAACCACTATATAACATCCTCTAATAATGTTTCAATGATTGAAATGAGAGTTTAGAATATATAACCATGTTTGGGTATAAACATTGTATGTGAACTCATACTTATGTAAGTCCAAAATCCTTGAACCAAAGTATGTGTACTTTGCTTTTTCGGGATGACCGGAGCTAAGTCCGCGACTATCGGAAGTTCACATCCCGTTAATTTCTGCTGGAGTTTGTGAACTGAAAACAAGCTCAGTCCGGGTACTTAAGTATGCGTACCCATATGCGTACTTAAGTGGGTTATTTTCTAAAAACAGTTTAATTCGTGAACTAAGACATTTATAAATTAAGGAATGCAATCTTTGCAAACCGTGGCTAAAATGTTCATGAATCGATTCGAGTGAATCAAAAATGTTTTTGCTTCGATTGTGTCTCGTATACTTCTATGAGATCTAAGCAATTGAACAACTCTCTAACTAGTTCATTTGAGTCATTTGAACTAGTTGTGGTGAAGATGAATAAGGTTAATATGAAAGTGCTCATATGACTAACCATTGGTTAACTATTGTTGAACCAACTAGGTGTACACGTTTAGGTACGGTTACTCAAACCTAAATGAAGTTAAATTTCATTTGTGTATAACAAGCTAAGTTCGATCTAACGGTTGAAAGATATTAGCTTGAATTTAATCAGGTTTTCATCTAACGGTGAATATTGAATGTTTTTTTACCAAGGCAACATTGATTGCAACTCCTGATTTGAATACTATATAAAGGAGAACTCTAGTAACTGGGAAACCTAATCCCCACACCTCCTGTGTGATACTAGTTGTATAAGCTAGATCCGATTCTCCTTTAACCTTAGGTTTCTATCGAGACCCAGTAGGTTAACGACTTGAAGACTTCATTGGGATTGTGAAGCCAGACCCAACTATTTTCTCTGTAGTTGTGCGATCTGATCATTCTGTTTCTATCGTGATTGAGTATAATTGTAAGATTAGATTGACATTAATTTATCCGATAGGCAAGATAGAAAATTAGTCACAAACATCTTCGTCTCATCGTTTGTGATTCCACAATATCTTGTTTCTCCAGTCGATTAAGATTATTGTGAGGTGATTGATATTTCTAGGTTGTTCTTCTGGAATATAAGTCTGGTATATCAATTGCTTCCTGTTCACCTTGATTTATAAAAATACGGAACAAAACTCATAGGTATATCTGTGGGAGACATATTTATCTATTCAATAGACTTTTCTGTGTGAGACAGATTGGTTTATCAAGTCTTCGACTTTCGGTCGTAGCAACTCTTAGTTGTGGGTGAGATCAGCTAAGGGAATCAAATGCGTAGAGTCATGTTGGGATTCAGAGACATAAGGAGTGCAACTGTACCTTGATCAGTGTGAGATTGATTGGGGTTCAACTACAGTCCAGACCGAAGTTAGTTTGTAGTAGGCTAGTGTCTGTAGCGTCTTAATACAGTATGTGTTCAATATGGACTAGGTCCCGGGGTTTTTCTGCATTTGCGGTTTCCTCGTTACCAAAACTTCTGGTGTCTGTGTTATTTCTTTTCCGCATTATATTTTTTTATATAATTGAAATATCACAGGTTGTGTGTTGAATCGATCAATTGGTAAATCCAACTTTTAGTTGTTGATTGAAATTGATTGATCCTTGAACATTGGTCTTTGGTACCATTCAAGTTATTACTCTTGTATTCAATCACACTCGCAGATTTCTATTTGCTTGAGTTGGGATTGAATCGAGAAATTGAGACATAACTCTTTGATATACTTTTTACTAAGATTGAGTCTGACTGTCTAGTTGATTATCTTAAAAGTATATTGGAGTTAGTCCATACAGATTGCTAAGCGAGATATTGGGTGAGGTTGTTAGACCCCCACTTTTTCAATTGGGATTGTGAATCCATACCCAACTATTTTCTCTATAGTTGCGTGTTCTGATCTTGTTGTTTTCTATCCTGATTGAGTACTATCTTCTCTTAGATTTGTTCAAGATTTAATCTCCGATAGCCAAGATAAAAAGTATTCACAAACATCTTCATCTCATCGTTTGTGTTCCACAATATCTTGTTTCGCTACCATACGATTAAGATTATTGTGAGGTAATTGATATTTCTAGGCTGTTCTTCGGGAATATAAGTCTGGTATATCAATTGGATCCTGTTCACCTTGATTTATCAAAAGACGAAACAAAACTCATAGGTATATCCGTGGAAGACAGATTTATCTATTCAATAGACTTTTCTGTGTGAGACAGATTGGTTTATCAAGTCTTCGACTTTGGGTCGTAGCAAATCTTAGTTGTGGGTGAGATCATCTAAGGGAATCAAGTGTGTAGAGTCCTGTTAGGATTCAGAGACGTAAGGAGCGCAATTGTACCTTGATCAGTTTGAGATTGTTTAGGGCTCAACTACATTCCAGTTCGAAGTTAACATGGAGTAGGCTAGAGTCTGTAGCGGCTTAATACAGTGTGGTGTTCAAATCAGGACTAGGTCCCGAGGTTTTTCTGCATTTGCGGTTTTCTCATTAACAAAACTTCTGGTGTCAGTGTTATTTGTTTTCCGCATTATATTTGTTTATATAATTGAAATATCACAGGTGTTTATGGGTGAAAACTATTTCTGCCGGTTTTGGTAATTTGGGGTGTGTAGATGAGAAATTAATCTAAACCCTAAACAAATGCACTGCACGAGAGTGCTTTTGATTCGATAAATCAATCTGTACAATTCTGGCCTAAACCAAGAAATGGCCGTTCCAGACTTGCTTCGGTCACAAAGTGAAGGAGATGGGGTTGATCTTAGGGAGGGAAGCAAAGAAGGTGTTGAGATTGTGAAGGTGTTGGTTGTTTATGACTTGTATCAGAAAGCTGAACTGGCTTGCAGAATGTAAGCTATCAGTTCCGGTGTTGGGATACGTTGTATCAACACTTGATTTTTTCTTGTCTCTCTCTTGTGGAAATAGGTGATGGACCTATTTATACAAGTCATTGAGCCTAAACCTCGTCTTTCGTGGGAAGTGGAGTGATGGAGTAGTGTATTCGTGTGTTAATTCCACACGACCAGTCTTTCCCACTTCTCCCATCATCACTAACCGTCCATGTATTCCTGACACGTTCTTGTGATGGCGCGTTGTGCGCTGCACGCTGTAAACCGCCAGACTAATACCCCAGTATGTATCCCCCAGTTTGTGACATGCTTGATGTCGCGAACGTGTGGATCATGGGACCCATAAAAGGTAGCATACGGTGCTAGGATAAATAACTAAGTTATTTTGGGAAATCGATATTTATGAAATATCGTGTGTATTCTATGCATGTAATGCATCGAATATATTCAGCATGTATGAAGCATCGCTTGTTTTAAGACTTAACGGAGTAAGTCACGAATTAAGCGTTTTAAAATAGCATCGCGTCCATCCATCTTCGAGTGATCGTTTGGAGGCTATACAGGCAAGCCCTGCTTTGGCCGATCACCCCACGTGGAAGAGTGGCGGACGGTGATCATGGTGATGCTTCATTGGTCGCCTAACTCCTATCCTAGGCTGTCCGGCCAAGCTAGCGAAGTTCGACGGACGAGATGGCTTGCGACCCACATCTGTGACCATTGGATTAGGGTTTAGGAGGTGCGCAAGCACCCACTTTCAGCTCAATCGAATTTGAACTTAGGGGATGATTTTGGAAGGACCGATTGGTCCTGCATGGAGGCGGCCTGCCGGTGCTCTCGTCCATGCTGGCTCGTCTTGCGGAGGTGCGATCTAAACCACTCGATTCAGACGGCGAAGAGGAGTGGTCGAGATCTATTTTTCCAATAGGAATCCCGTGTCGCAAAGGATTCCTTAAAGGGGCGTGACATGCCACCTTTGGGCGCACGAACCGAGGAGTCCGGCCATGTCCGGCCTTGTCCGATCAATCATGCATGTAGACGGGCCCACAGTGATTGTGTTGACATGCTTGGGACTCTTTGAATCTACATCTACACCCTCCATCTATGCTTGCGAAGATGGACGCTCATGATCGATTAGCGACACATGTAATATGCCGTAAACCCTAATTAGGGTTTTGTGTTGGTCGCGTGCGTGCTACTTTGGCCGGACGAATTTACATGATGTGCTCTTCGTTTGGATTGGCCGACCACGTGGGACCTACATTGGGCCGGTGGTGAACATGGTGATACCTGACTGACGGTCATAGGCCTGATCTAAGCCATCCAACATGCTGGTGAAGTTGGATGGTCTTGATAAGTTTAAGACCCTTAGTGAAATTTCTTGCGACCCTTTAAGCCTCACGTCGGCTCAACTTCAGGAAATCACACGTCATTCCGTGGCTAGGTCAGGGGAAGATCGAGTATGCAGGTAGGAAGGGGCCCGCCGGTGTATACCACGGTACTTGTCGGACCGGACTTGGAACAATATACACCGTCCAACTGTGCCGACGAAGTTGGACGACCGTGACTGTTTTTAAGTCTGCCTTGGTCGGTCTTGTTGCGCGATCCTTTTTAGTTGCTCCACACCAGCCTGGACATCCAACTATGGGCGGCGTTTGGTAGCTATTTGAAGGGCGTGGTATGTATTCGACCGACTAGGGCAAAGACGGGCCTGCTGGTGGTCATTAAGGTGGTAGCCTGCTCCTGCTGAGGATCGTCTAGGCTGACTAAATCATGCTTCCAACTTGCGTGGTCGTGATTGTTTCTGAGACTGACATGGACAGTCCAGATGCTCAATCGGGCTAGTATAACATACCGAGAGATGTATGATCAATCGGGATAGTATAACACACCGAGAGTAGCCTGTACGGGTATTTCGTGCATGCCTCACTATTAACACTTGGAGATTCGTGTTACTCTGTTGAGAGCAACATTCAGTCTTCATGCCGCACTAATAATGAGAGTTCTGCGGGAACAACACATGAAATACAAGGCTAGTCATGCATTAATTAATAATGCTATAAATTCACAGGGTATATGGGATTGTTGCTACATGCTCCAACCTGGATGAATTTTGTGTATTTAATTCACAGAATACTGGGATTGTTGCCACATGCTCCATTCCAGGTGAATTAGTAAAGTGAAGAAGTATTCATCACAGTGGCTTTATCCTTTGCAGGATGTCAGTGCATAAATTTGGTTTTACAATTTTAGCCCTAAACTAAAAGCCACCATCAACAACAGGTTGTGCGTAAGTCCAATCAATTGTGATTCCAACCTTTGGTTGTTGATTAAATTGATTGACATTTGGATATTGGTTTTTGATACCGTCTAAGTTATTTCTTTATTCAATCGGGCTCGCAAATTCTATTCGTTTGATTGCAGATTGAATTGAGAAATTGAGATATAACTCTTTGATATACTTTTCTTAAGATTGAGTCTGACTGTCTAGTTGATTATCTTGAAAGTATACTGGATTTAGTCCATACAGATTGTTAAGCGAAATATTGGGTGTGGTTGTTAGACCCCCGTTTTTGCAATTTGTATCAGAGCAGACAAACACGTTTAAGACCTTACAAATCTGTGTTTGCAGCGATCTGACCATATGGACAGAAATGCTATCTATATAAACATACTGTCAGTCTTCGATGGCTCGAATTACTTGTGGTGGAAAATTCCTATGCATGCCTTTCTTCAAGCACGTGATTTTCAATCATGGGTTTTCGTTGTTAATGGCTATGATCCTCCGGATTGTTACAATAGGCACTGTAACTGTTCCAAAGGATATTGGTGATTATGATGTTGTCGAGATTCTTACTGCAAAGAAAAATTCTGACTTATTAAATGCAATCATCCATGACATTACCCCAGATCTTCAGCACCACGTGACTACGTGCACTCGGTCTAAAGATGCTTGGGATATCTTAGAAACCGTATTTGAAGGGAATAACTGTGAAAAAGAAGCTAGGCTTCAAAACCTAAATTCTGATTGGGAAAACCTTCGTATGGAAGAGGAAGATTCATTTGATGAGTTTAGTGTCTGAAATTGTTAATGCATCTTTTGTATTGGGTAAGACTACTCCTGAAAAGGACACTATGATGAAAATTCTCAGATCATTGCTATCTAGATATGATTCTAAGAAACATGCCGTCGTTGAAGGAAATAACCTTGATGTGCTTTCCAGAAATACTCACGTTGGGAAGTGAAAGAACTTTGATCACGAGCACGTATCCAAATCTGGAAAGGATATTACTTTCAAAGCACAAAAGAACACTAAATTACTTGATAAAAGTAAAAGTGTTGGCATCTCTGAAGATGATCCTTCTGAGACTGATTCATCAGATGAAGATCTTGAAAAGTCAGTCTCTTTGATCACTAGACATTTTAGAGATCTTCTTTGAAGAGAAGTAAACGGTTCACTAGAGATAAAACTAAGTCATCAGTTAAACCTCATAATCATGTTCCTCCTAAAAACCGTGATACTGATTTCAAAAGTGGGGGTACAACAACCTCACCCAATATTTTGCTTAGAAATATGTATGGACTAGCTCCAATATACTTTTAAGAGCATCAACTAGACAGTCAGACTCAATCTTAATAAAAAGTATATCAAAGAGTTATATCTAAATTTATCGATTCAACCTCACTCAAACAAATAGAAATCTGCGAGCCTAATTGAATACAAGAGAAATCACTTGAACGGTACCAAAGGCCAATGTTCAAGGATCAATCAATTTCAATCAACAACCAAAGGTTGGATTTACCAATTGATCGATTCAACACACAACTTGTGATATTTCAATTATATAACAAAATATAATGCGGAAAAGAAATAACACAGACACCAGAAGTTTTGTTAACGAGGAAACCGCAAATGCAGAAAAACCCCGGGACCTAGTCCAGATTGAACACACACTGTATTAAGCCGCTACAGACACTAGCATACTACAAACTAACTTCGGTCTGGACTGTAGTTGAACCCCAATCAATCTCACACTGATCCAAGGTACAGTTGTGCTCCTTAGTCTCTGATCCCAGTAGGATACTACGCACTTGATTCCCTTAGTTGATCTCACCCACAACTAAGATTTGCTACGACCCAAAGTCGAAGAATTTAACAAACGAATCTGTCTCACACAGAAAAGTATATAGGAATAGATAAATCTGTCACCCACAGAAATACCTACGAGTTTTGTTCCGTCTTTTGATAAATCAAGGTTAACAGGAACCAATTGATATACCCGACTTATATTCCCGAAGAACAACCTAGAAATATCAATCACCTCACAATAATCTTAATCGACTAGCGAAACAAGATATTGTGGAATTACAAACGATGAGACGAAGGTGTTTGCGACTACCTTTCTATCTTTCCTATCGGTGAAATTAATCTCAAGCTAATCTTACGATTGTACTCAAATACGATAGAAACATCAAGATTAGATCACGCAACTACAAAGAAAATAGTTGGGTATGGCTTCACAATCCCAATGAAGTCTTCAAGTCGTTAACCTACAGGGTTTCGTGAAAAACCTAAGGTTAAAGGAGAATTGACTCTAGCTTATACAACTAGTATCACACAGGAGGTGTGGGGATTAGGTTTCCCAGTTGCTAGAGTTTTTCTTTATATAGTCTCGAAATCAGGGTTTGTAATCTAAGTTACCTTGGTAACAAAGCATTCAATATTCGCCGTTAGATGAAAAACTGATTAAATTCAAGCTAATGTCTTTCAACCGTTAGACCGAACTTAGCTGTCATACACAAATGAAATGTAACTTCATTTAGGTTTGAGTAACCCTACCTAAACGTGTACATTTAGTTGGTCCAACAATAGTTAACCAATGGTTAGCCATATGAGCACTTTCATTTCAACCTTATTCATATTCACCATAACTAGTTCAAATGACTCAAATGAACTAGTTAGAGAGTTGTTCAATTGCTTAGATCTCATAGAGGTATACAAAAAAAAATCGAAGGATAACGATTTTGATTCACTTGAATCGATTCATGAACATTATAGCCACGGTTTTCAAAGATTGCATTCCTTAATTTATAAATGTCTAAGTTCACGAATAAACTGTTTTTAGAAAATAACCCACTTAAGTACGCATACGGGTACGTATGCTTAAGTACCCGGATTGAGCTTGTTTTTGGTTCACAAACTTCGGCAGAAATTCACAGGATGTGAACTTCCGACAGTACGCGTACAAGTACACAGACTTGGTTCCGGTCATCCTAAACCAGTAAAGTATGCATACTTTGGTTCAAGGATTTTGGACTTATACAAGTATGAGTTCACATACAATGTTTATATCCATTCAAGGTTATATATTCTAAATTCTCATTTCAACCATTGAAACATTCTTAGAGGATGATATATAGTTGTTATTCACAAACTATTTTTCATCAAAGCGATTTTCAAGTTATTGAAATGATCAAGATGACTTTCGTCACGAGTAAAGATGAACTTGGCCAAGGCGAAAGCTGACCAACACATATTTCGAGAAATAGATACGCGAGATAAACTCGGCTCGAAATAGCAAATGTGTATAATCGAAGTCTATATAACAATACGACTTTTGTCTCAAGATAGGAGATAAAATAGATAGACTTTTGAGTAATAGATAAGTTCAAGTCTCCACATACCTTTTTGTCGATGAAGTTCCACCAGTTCCTTGAGTAGTTCTTCGTCTTTGCATGATGAATGTTGTGGAGTCTAGAGCTCAACTACACTTACTATCCTAGTCCGAGACTTAGCTATAAGTAGACTAGAAATCAAGACTTATAGTTTTGGCAACTAAACTTGACAAACAAGCTTGAGATAGCAACGCTTGCGAGTTCGACCGAGCAGTGCTCTAACAATCTCCCCCTTTGTCAATTTTAGTGACAAAACTATGAATACATATGGAATACAAAATAAATAAACTTTGTAGCTTCTCATCCATATGCTTGATCTCCTTGGTTCTTCAACATTACTCGAAATATTCGTCACTTTCAAGTACTCCAATGATTCCAAAGGTATTCAATTCAGCATCGTCGTCGTTGAAGTTCCGTAGCCATAACAATGAGAAAATAATAGCTCTCAATCATTGTTACACAATGTCTTATTATTATTACACAGTATCAAAGTTAAATTGTAATTACAACTTCGACAACAATACTATGGTGATATGTATCACTCCCCCTTAGTCAATATTTCATCTCACATGAAAACCACTCCCCCTTACATAATGATTCGAAAACCATATGTATTTATAGTGTGCACTACACATTAATTCTCCCCCTTTTTGTCAATAAAATTGGCAAAGATACGAAAACTAGCGGGATCCTAATGAAATTTCCGTAGAGACACTTCATGACCAAAAGAAAGTACATATCAACTTTTTTAGATGCAATCATATAGTCGAAACTAAATGCATTCATCAAGGAGTTTATAAAGATACAAGATAACCCCTATAATATTCCACAGCCACACTCCCCACAAAGATTTTGTAATTAAGCACAAGTTCAATTAAGAACTCTCCCCATAAAATGTCATTCCCGAAATAACAACAAGAGCGACCTTACTTTCACAAGAAAAGAAGGATGTCTTTGGATATTAAAAAATCACATAAGAATATGAATTTGTATCCAAAAATCTCAACTAAATGAACCACAAGATAACCCATGATTAATTCAATCGTAAATGCTCACATAAGAGAACTTACGGAGCTGCACGGTATATACATATAAATATGGATCAGAGAAGATCAATACTACAAAATAAACAAAGATCCATTATATTTCTCATCACCATTTTCACAATGACATATAATAGACTTAATCTTTGTAGAGAAAAGTTCATCCTTTCTTCCATCAATATTTGCATAATGACCTAAAAGGATTAACTTTTGTTTGTCAAAAGTTCATTCAATCTTTTATCAATACTTGCATATCGACATATAAAGGACTTAACTTTTGACCACGTATGAGACAATCACAGTTCACGGATGCAAACACACATATCCCATAACAAATTGCAATATATGAAATCATAAAGATTAATACTGCAAAATCATCTTCCAAACAAACTTTACAATTTAAATAAATAAATCTAAAAACATTGTATGATGAAAATGTTAGATATAGCTATGTGTAATCACAATAATGGCTATTCCAAACCCTACTTATCCTTCTTGAAAACACAAGAATAAATTCTCATAAGAAGATTCCTAGACAAAACAAGTAAATTAACAAGCTAATAAACAAGGAAGAACTCCTAAACCACCAAAACCGAACACGAACTAAATTCAAATAGACGTTTCGGAATCCTCACGAGTCTTGAGAT
This sequence comes from Papaver somniferum, assembly GCF_003573695.1. Lineage (NCBI taxonomy): Eukaryota > Viridiplantae > Streptophyta > Magnoliopsida > Ranunculales > Papaveraceae > Papaver > Papaver somniferum. Next base: position 117,366,790 of record NC_039360.1, read on the forward strand.
CTTTGAGATTGTGATTGACAGCATCCACTGCATCTTCAGAGAAGATATCCTCATTGAAAAGTTCTTTAACATGTGTCTTTATGAGACCAAGGTCAGAAGTAACCTTTTTCAACTCAGTTCTTAACACATCATGACTCTTCAAAGTATCAACGAGTTGTAGTTTTGCATCCTCAAAGTATTTAAGAAAATCATGAACCACTTCAGCAGAAACCATATACTCATTCTCAATATCCTGATGTGTATAGGCATAGTAACATGAGGCATTAGGATGATCATCTTCTACTAGAGTTCTTTTCTTCCTTCCTTTGGACTCGGAACCAATATCTTTATCAAGAAAACCTCTTGCAAAGCTACCAGAGCGTGATGATGGAAAGGAAGACATTCTTGACAAACCACAAAATAACCCAGAGTATGCGTACGTGACTCAAGGGTTTGGTATTTAAATGGTTTCTTAGGGAAGGTAAATTTTAGGGTTTCCAAAATTGATTCGTGACAGTAACACGGGTACCCGTACGAACACAACTTGTCCCAAAAGAAAATAAAAACACAAAAGGTCGTATTTTACGACAAAACAGATTTTTTTGCTACGTGAAATTTTGGCTCAATAAAGTTTATATCTTCATAGAGAACCAATTTAGAGCACAAAAGTAGCAGCAACAAAAACTTCTTTGAAAGAAAGAAAAAAAGAGGAATAACATCAGATACAACCAATACTTAAGCAAAGTTGTCTGCGGACAATAGTTTAGATTCGGACAATAAGAAAATAACTCAACTAAACAGAAAGAAGTTTTGCCAACAGTATACCTGATTATTAACACATCTTACTCAACCGGATTTTTTATGAGTAAGTTCTTAACCCTTGTGATTAGTTAGCACATGTATGAGCCCTAAGCGCATTAGGTGAAATGTGTTTACGGTTGAGTCTCTTTTTCTTTCCGAATCTAGGAAAAAATCCCTTTTGATGTGAGAAATTATCATAAAACTTACTGTCATCAGAATATGAGACATAGCTTGAGTTCTTACCAGAAGAATTTTGACTAGAAGAGGTTGACAACCTGTTGACGATTTCTTTATAAACTTCAATTATCACCTTTAGGTTATTTCTCATATCATCATTTTTGCTTCCTTCTCCTGAAACTTTGTTCACATCAAAAATAACATTATTTCCCTTTTTGACAGAAGAAGATTCCTGATTTCTTCTTAGACGATTTTTGTGGAGTCGTCTGTTATGCTTCTGAGCATTTGAGGAACTCATCGAACTGACTTTACTGGTAGAATACACAGGGTGAGTAGTGAAACCAATTGGTTTAGACATAGGAATGTCAGTTACACCTTTGAGGATTAAGTCTAAGGTGTGTTGAAGTCGAACAAAGGAATTGTTATTCAACCTAGAGTTTTCTTTTGCTTAACAGGTCCTTTTGAGTGGTCGATTGTCAGCTGACGCAAAAATAATTTAAGTTCTTTGACTTCACAATTATGAATAATAACATAGTTATAAGAATAGATTCGTTCCACAGGGAGATATGGGTTTTCAACTTGTTTTGATTACTTATAGAAACTGGGGGGTTTTTGTTTGTGATTATAACTAAATAAGAATAAAGCAAATAGAATAATACGAACATCAGAAATAAAAAGTACTGGTTAGAGTTTTCATCTTCCATCTTCCAACATGTTATCAACTGAATCAATATCAATATTCATTTTCTATCGATATCAATAACCCTAGAGCGTCCTATCGCAGGCTTACTCCGACAAAACTTTTATTATCATCAAAGGCGCAAGAGCCACTCTTTGAATCCTTTCCACTAAATAACTTGGCGCAAAAGCCACTCAAGTTTAACCCAATGAAAGCACTAATATTTATGAGTTGAGGTTATTCTAAGCAATCCGACGCAAGAGCCACACGAATTTAACCTAGGTTGTGCTTCTACATATAATTGTAAGGAAACATCCCGTCGTTAACAACTATATTATGCTACTTCTAACAAGGATCATTCGACAATTCCGGATCTCAAACCCTAGTTTAGCAATAGATATGAATGCATGCTCATTTAATTTTCAACTTAAACAAACTAGCAATCAATCATACATGGAGTTATAAACGGTAAAACATAAACGACACTAACAAATTATGAATGAATGAGAATGAATACTTCAATTGAATAATATGTTTTCCAACTTAGGACTACATCTCTAACCAATAAAAAAGGTTTAGTTACTCATGGATTTCTTAAAACTCATGTAAAATAATAAAGAAGAAATTGAAAGCAAGCCTTAGGTTGTAGAGAAATCTCTAACTCCAAAGCTTCTTCTTCTCTCCTCTTCTTTGTGTGTAAAAAACGAATGATAAAAGATATCCTCCAAATTGTGTCTTATATAGATACCTAAATACTGAAGTGCTCGTGCACAACCCCAGTAACTACAGGTTGCGACAACTTTCCAAAAACTCGCTCAGGTACACCACGTCCAAGGCAGGTCGTGAATTATTGAAATCACTCAAGTGGGCACCCGTAGAAAGACTAGTAAGCCCTGTTCGAGCATTGCTCGGTCGAACTCGCATGCGTTTCTATCTCAATCATGTTTGTCAATGTTAGTGATCAAAACTATAAGTCTTGATTTCTAGCATATTTATAGATGTCTCGGACTAGGACATAGATAGTGTAGTTGAGCTTAGATCTCTCGACGTACATCTCTTGAAGACGAAGAACTACTAAGGGGAGCTTGTGGAACTTCTTCGACAAAAAGGTATGTGGAGACTTGAACTCATCTATCACTTGGAAAGTTTATTTCTACTATCTCCTATATTGAGACATCAGTCGTGTTAAGATATAGTTTTCTCTATACACATTTGAGATTTCGAGCTGAGTATATCTTGCTTAAATATTTCTCGAAATATGTGTTGGTAAGTTTTCGCTTCGGCCAAGTTGTTTGTGGGTGAAAACTGTTTCTGCTGATTTTGGTAATTTTGGGTGTGTTGATGAGAAACAAGTCTAAACCCTAAACAATGTACTTCACGGGAGTACTTTTGTTTCGAGAGATCAATCTGTACAATCCTGGCCTAAACCAAGAAATGGTCGTTCCAGGTTTGCTTCGGTCACAAAGTGAAGAAGAGGGGATGGTCTTAGGGAGGGAAGCGAAGATAGTGTTGAGACCAGAATAGTTGATTCTGGAAGTGTGGGTGTTTCGTGACTTGTATCAGAAAGTTGAACTGGCTAGCTGAATGAAAAGCTATCAGATGATTTCTGGATGTTGTATTGTTCTCCTGACCAAAACTTGTTCTTTGGTGGAAATAGGTGAGACCTATTTATACAAGTCGCAACAAACGTACCCTGGTCTCGTGGGAAGTGGAAACGATTGAGTGGTGGAAGAAGGGAGTAATGGGTAACGCCTGGAATTTATATTTCCATAATGAAGGATACGTTTACACCATTACTTCTTGCCATTACTAACCGCCCCGCTTTATGACACTTTCTGTAACGGGCGTATTGCACGCCGGACGCTGTAAACCGCCAGACTAATACCCTGATGAGTATCCCCCAGTTTGTGACATGTTTTGATGTCTCGTGTGTTTTCGTGGAAAACATGTAGCACTTTGCTACGTGTGGCAAGTTAAAAATGAGAGGCTTGCCGTAGGTAAAAAGCATATGTGATGCTAGGCTCGTTTTGGCTAGTCGCTTAAAACTTGTCACGAGCTGAACGGCTCGGTGGCGAATTTTGATGGCTGAGATTACGTCTCATGAGGAAGAGTGGCCATTGATTATGGCCGCATCTTGTTATATAGAGAAGTGGCGCCATTGGCATAGTAGCGCCTGGTGGAGCCATATCATAACGACATGCTAGTGGCCGTGGCATGGCGGCATGCCAGTGGCCGTGGCATAGCGACATGCTAGTAGTTGTGGATGGTGGCATGCCAGTGGCCGTGGCATAGCGGCATGCTAGTAGTTGTGGCATGGTGGCATTCCAGTGGCCGTGTCATAGCGACATGCTAGTAGCCGTGGCATGGTGGCATGCCAGTGGACGTGGCATAGCGGCATGCTAGTGGACGTGGAATGGTGGCATGCCAGTAGCCGTGGCATGGTGGCATGCCAGTGGCTGTGGTGTTGTAGCATGGCCAAAGTTTAATATTTGGATCCGTGACTAAAGTTAAGACTTGGAGGCATGGCCAAGGTTAGGGCTTGGCGCCGTGGCCAATTTAGGGTTTGGCACTGTGGCCGAAATTAGGCGCCGTGGACAATTTAGGGTTTGATGCCGCGGCCAAAGTTTATGGTTTGGCGACTAAGTTGCCACAAGCATGTTAGTTTGGTGGCGAACTTGTATGGCTGAGATTGCATCTCAGGAGGGGCATTCGTGCATGCCTTCGGCGCGGTTGCGCGCGTAGCTATAACCACTGAAATTTTGGTACGTTGGTGTGGAAATCTTGCCTAAATTAGGTTTTGACTTGTCGAAACCCTAATTAGCCTATATGGCACGTCGCATGGGGTGAGTGGCCATGTTTGGATCGTTCGGTATATGCATCTGGCATGTGTGCCTGGTATGTGCGTTTGGCATGTTTGGCATGCTGCTTTGGCGTGCTGGTGCGTTTTTGGGAAACCAATTGGCTTTGCGGCCATCTGGCGCGGTTTTTTTCTTTTCAACACTATGGCAAGTGAAAAAGCGGGGGTCTAACAACACCACCCAATATTTCGCTTAGCAATCTGTATGGACTAACTCCGAAATACTTTCCTAGAGAATCAACTAGACAGTCAGACTCAATCTAGATAAAAGTATCTCAAGGAGTTAATATCTCTCCCTTGATTTGATTTTTACTCAAGCTAAAAATAATAGCGAGTCTTTATCAAATACAAGGAATAGCTTGGACGGTACCAAAGACCAATGTCCAAGTGTTAATCAATGAAATCAACAACCACAAGGTCGTATCTCTAATCGATTAACCTTTAACGCACAACCTGTATTATTTCAATTATAAAGATAAACAATATAATGCGGAAAATGAAATAACACAAACACTAGAAATTTTATTAACGAGGAAACCGCAAATGCAATAAAAACCCGGGACTAGTCCAGATTGAATACACACTGTATTAAGACGCTACAGACACTAGCCTACTCCAACCTAACTTCAGACCGGACTATAGTTGAACCTCAATCAGTCTCCCACTAATTCAAGGTACAGTTGTACTCCTACGCCTCTGATCCCAACATGATACTGCGCACTTGATTCCCTGAGATGATCTCACCCACAACCAAGAGTTGCTGCAACCCAAAATCGCAGACTTCATAATAAACAAATCGGTCTCACATAAAAAAGTCTATCAAAGGATAAATCTGTCTCTCACAGAAAAACCCTAGGTTTTTGTTCCTTCTTAAGATATGAAATCAAGGTGAACAGGAACCAATTGATAATCCGGTCTCATATTCCCGAAGAACAGCCTAGATTAATCAATCACCTCTCAACAGTCTTAATTGAACACACAAGAGGACGTCGAGGAATCACAAACAGTGAGACGAAGATGTTTATGACTTCGTTATCTTTCCTATCGGAGAACTCTCACGATCTCAAGGAAATCAAAGATTGTATTCGTACGATAGAAGATGCAAGATCAGATCACACAACTACGATAAAAGTAGTATCGGTCTGGCTTCACAATCCCAATGAAGTCTTTAAGTCGTTAACCTGGTTTTAGAGAAGAAAAGCAAAGTTTAGAGGAGAATCAACTCTAGCGAGCGCACTAGTATCACACAGACGTGTGGGGATTAGTTTTGCCCAATGCTAGATGTCTTCTATATATAGTCTTCAAATCAGGGTTTTGCTTTAGTTATAAAGCAATCAATATTCACCGTTAGATGAAAATATGATTTAGATTCAAGCTAATATTTCTCAACCGTTAGATCGAAAACTTAGCTTTACACACACACTTGAGATATACGTTTACTGGGTTTGTGAAAACCATGCCCAAACGTGTACGTGTATGTTGATTCAACATAGTAACCCGAAAGGTCAACCATATGAGAATTTCATATTAACCTTGTTCTTCTTCACCATAACTAGTTCAATTGACTCAAATGAACTAGTTAGAGAGTTGTTCAATTGCTATGAGATCTTATGTAACTACACAAGACACAACTGAAACAAAGATGATTCGATTCGATTGAATCGGCTCATGAACTTTATAGCCACGGTTTGCATACTGCATTCCTTAGTAATTTAAGTTTCATGTTCAGAGCACATCTTTAGATCATAACCCACTCAAGTACGCAAACAAGTTCGCGGACTTAAGACAACCGGCAGAGTTTTCCAAACTCAGCAGAAAATCTCGGCAAGGAGACTTCCGCCAGTTCGCGGACTAGGCTCGCAAACTGAGTTCACGGACTAAACACGCAAACTGAGTTCACGGACTAAACACGCAAACGAGTTTTTTGGAAAATCCCAGCAGAAATTATCGGCAAGAGAACTTCCGTCAGTTCACGGACTGAGTTCGCAAACTGAGTTGGCGGACTTGGAAAAGCCAATTCCTCCGGTTTCTCTCAATCAACAAAGTTCGCAAACTTCGGATTAAGGAATAAGACTTATGCACATATGTGTTTCCACACAATGCTTATATCCATCATTGGTTATATATACCTAAACTCTCATTCCAACCATTGAAACATTCTTAGAGGACGTTATATAGTTGTTACATTATTTCTCGTCAAAGCGATTGAAACATTATGACTTTCGTCATTAGATGAAGATAAACCCGATCAAAGCGAAACGCTTTACCAACACATGATTTCGAGATATAGATAGGCGAGATATACTCGGATCGAAATATCAAATGTGTATGATCCAGTCTATATAGCATACGACTTTTGTCTCATAAGAAGTAGGAGATAGAAGATATAGACTTTTGAGTGATATATAAGTTCAAGTCTCCACATACCTTTTTGTTGATGAAGTTCCACGGTTCCTTGAGTAGATCTTCGTCGTTGTATGATGAATCGCCATGAAGTCCTTGAGCTTAAATACACTTTTCTATCCTAGTCTGAGACTTAGCTATGCAGACTAGAAATCAAACTCATAGTTTTGATCCCTAACATTAACAAACATGCTTGAGATAGCAACGCATGCGAGGTCGACCGAGCAATGCTCTAACAATCTCCCCCTTTCTCAAGTTTAGTGACAAAACTATTAATACATATGGAATACAAAAAAGATAAACTTTAATGGCTCATATTCCATAGTCTAATCTTCAATTTTCCCTGAAATCTTCGTCCTTCCAAGTACTCCAATGATCCCAAAGGTTGTAAGTTTAGCATCACCGTTGTTGAATATCCGTAGCTATAACGATGAGAGAAATTGAGATTCTCGATCATTATTATACAATGACATAGTATTATTATGTAACATCAAATTCCAATTGCATCACGACTTTAACAATAATACTACGGTGATATGTATCACTCTCCCTTAGTAAATACTCTATCTCACATGGAAACCACTCCCCCTTACACAATGATCCGAAAACCATATGTATATGTAGTAGAACTACACATTAATTCTCCCCCTTTTTGTCAAAAAAATTGGCAAAGGTACAAGAACGGGTTCCTAATGAAATTCCCGAGAAGAGACGTTTCATAGACTAAAAGAAAAAATATATACCAACTTAATTTAGATGCAATAAAAAAGCCGAGGCTAAATGCATTCATCAAGGAGTTTTAAGATACAAGATAACCCCTATAAAATTCCACATCCGCACACCCCGCAAGATATTACCATTAAGCACAAGTTCAAAAGAACTCTACCCCAGTTGATGTCATTCCCGAGACAACAACAAGAACGACCTTAATTTCGGAGGAAAAGAAGGATTTTTAATTGGACACCAAAAACCATTGGAAAATGATTTTCTATATCCAAAACTCAATCAAATTAATCACAAGCAAACCCATGATTAATTTAATTGGAATATGCAACTAAATCAAACCACAAAAGTGATCAATTTAATTGATTGTGCTCAACATCAGTAAACTTACGGAGCTACGACTAAGGTAATCATGCGGAGATGACTAACTTAATCATTCGCATACTCAACATAAGGAAAACCTTACGGAATATACGACTACATCAACCAATAGAATATATTTAGTATAGCCATTCATATACTCAACACAAGAACATGTGGAATATATGAAAACTCAACTAGACTAATTACAAGAGAACCCATAATTAATCTAATTAGAATGCAAACAACCAAACTAATCACGAAAGTAGTCAATTTAATTGTCAAAAGTTTTGCTCGACAAAAGAAGACTTTTGGAGCAAATAACTAAATAACCAACCAAGATGATTAATTTAGTTCATAATGCTCAACATATAGCATCTTATGGAACAACCAACAAATCCAATAAGAATAATCGACTTAGTTGTATCGTGCTCAACATAAGACACACAATGGAGCCTCACGGTAATACAAAAATAATGGATCAAAGAAGATCAATACCGCGGAATACATACAATGATCTATTCTATCTTTCCATCACTATATGCATAATGACATAATAGACTTTATCCTTGTCACACAAAATATTTTATCCTATTTTCCATCAAGTAAATGACTGCATAGGCATAACTTTTGTATTTGTCAAAAGTCCATTCGTCCTTTCATCAATACGAAAACCAATTCATGAACGACTTTACTTTTGACAACATATGGGACCTTCAAGTTCACGGACGCAAATAATACATATCCCATAAAAATATTGCAATATCATAAAATCATAAAGATTAATATTGCAATAACATCATCCTCCAAATATTTTTAGAATTTTAAACCAATAAACCTAAAAAATAAACATAAAAAGATGAAAACAAAATAGCTATGGGTAGTCACAATCATTAATATTCAAAACGCTAGTTATTCATCCAACTAATCCAAAAAGAATACTTACTAGGTATCAAAGAATTTCCTCAGATACTCAACTGATTACTCTTTTTCATTAATGAAGAATCCAAAGATTGTTAGAGAAGGAACCTTTTCCAAAGATTGTTGACTTCTTCTTCATTGTCCTTGAGGAAGTTCCTTTGCACCGAAGTACATTGACAACTTCCATTACATCTTTTCTGGTAACACCCCTGGTTACAGAAGCCATTAGAACAAAATGACAGAAGATCGAAACAACCAAAACACTAGAGATTTATAATCAACAAACCTTAGAAAAGGTTTTGAGAAAACTCTTTTCCTATCAATCATACAAGGAAATAAACATTGGATTGAGCCACTTTCGGAACACTTCTCATATTTCTCAAGTTAGATATGAGAAGGAAAACATCACCACTTTAATTGGTGTTTGGACGGGACAAATGCTCACGTCCTTTGTTTTTCTGTGGCTTGTCATCGTAGGTTGTGCTTACATATTTCTTACCTCTTCTGGAATTCTTCCTTGGCACATCTTTATCCAAACTTACTCGTTGCATGTTCTTTTGAAGTTTGGTGATCCTTTTGATGTTCCTCTTGAATCTCCAACAAGTATCTTTATCATGGTTTGAGTGTCCACAGAAGGAGAAAATTATTGTGGATTTCCTGTTACCAAACAATTTTTTATGTTTGACACTGCAACCAACCATTGTTTCGTGATTTGCAGACACAATCACTTTAGCTGCTTTGCTGTTGAATCCTAAACCTTGATTGTTTCCAAAGGATCTCTGACCAAACAACATTGCCGCCATTTTGTCAGAACTTCCAGACAATCTTTGCAGATCATCTCTGAGATAGTTAATCTCATTTTCCTTTAGAGATAAGGTTTTAACGAATTTAATATTAAGTTGCTCAATCTCAATATTCTTCGTCTGGAGACAAGATTCAACATTCCTCAAGGAGGCTTTAAGACTAAGGTTCTCACTAAGAATCTCTTTATTAAGGAAATTAATGACCTCAGAGTCAATTTCAAGTTCAGAATCAGAATTTAAAGTTGAAAGCGAATCTAAAGTACGTGCAGTAAATCCATTATACAGACTAGACTCATCTGAGTTATTCGGAGGGTTGTCGTCTTTTGTTGAGATATCCTGAGCATAAAGAGTAGATGAATAATCTGCAAACATTTTTCTCTTCTTCATTAAACTCTTGACTTCTTCGACCATTAGTGACAAATCAGATTCATCAACCCAGGACATGTGAGAAGAAGACATCACAGTTTCGTTCACATTGTTAAGTGCAAACGCACTTCCTGTTTCTTGGTCAAGAATTCTTAAGTCTCCAATTAGAGAATCTTTGTAAAGAGTATCCGGGTTATTTGCCTCAACGATGACATGTTTCTTAGAAACATATATCTTGTCTTAAAGTACAGTTTCTAAGATATCCCAAGCATCTTTAGACCTAGTGAAATTGGACACATGGTGTTGAAGACTTGGGGCAATGGCATGTATGATAGCATTTAACCCATCCGAATTCTGCTTTGCAGCAATATATTCACCAATATTCTTGGGAACGTTTACGTCTTCAGCTGCAACAACAGGCGCATCATAGCCATTGACAACATATACCCATGATTGAAAATCACGCGACTGGATGAAGGATCACATAGCAATTTTCCACCATAAGTAATTAGAGCCATCGAAGACTGGTGGTACGTTAGTAGAGATAGCACCTATGTCCATAGAGTCAGACCGCTACAAACACAGACTTATGAGGTCTTAGTGTGTTTGCCTGCTCTGATACCAATTGGAAAAGCGGGGGTCTAACAACACCACCCAATATTTCTCTTATAAATCTATATGGAATAACTCCAAAATACTTTACTAGAGAATCAACTAGATAGTCAGACTCAATTTAGATAAAAGTATCTCAAGGAGTTAATATCTCTCTCTTGATTTGATTTTTACTCAAGCTAAAAACAATAATGAGTCTTTATCAAATACAAGGAATAACTTGGACGGTACCAAAGACCAATATCCAAGTGTTAATCAATGAAATCAACAAGCACAAGGTAGGATCTCTAACCGATTAACCTTTAACGCACAACCTGTATTATTTCAATTTCAAAGATAAATAATATAATGCGGAAAATGAAATAACACAGACACCAGAAATTTTGTTAACGAGGAAACCGAAAATGCAGAAAAATCCCGGGACCTAGTCCAGATTGAATACACACTGTATTAAGCCGCTACAGACACTAGCCTACTCCAAGCTAACTTCGGACTGGACTATAGTTGAACCCCAATCAGTCTCCCACTAATTCAAGGTACAGTTGTACTCCTACGCCTCTGATCCCAACATGATACTGCGCACTTGATTCCCTTAGCTGATCTCACCCACAACCAAGAGTTGCTGCAACCCAAAATCGCAGACTTGATAATAAACAGATCTGTCTCACACAGAAAAGTCTATCAAAGGATAAATCTGTCTCCCACAGAAAAACCCTAGGTTTTTGTTCCGCCTTAAGATATGAAATCAAGGTGAAAAGGAACCAACTGATAATCCGGTCTTATATTCCTGAAGAACATCCTAGATTAATCAATCCCCTCTCAACAGTCTTACTTGAATACACAAGAGGACGTCGAGGAATCACAAACAGTGAGACGGAGATGTTTGTGACTTCTTTATCTTGCCTATCGAAGAACTCTCACGATCTCAAACCAATCAAAGATTGTACTCGTACGATAGAAGATGCAAGATCAGATCACACAACTACGATAAAAGTAGTATCGGTCTGGCTTCACAATCCCAATGAAGTCTTTAAGTCGTTAACCTGGTTTTAAAGAAGAAAACCAAAGGTTAGAGGAGAATCGACTCTAGCGAGCGCACTATTATAACGAGGACGTGTGGGGATTAGTTTTGCTCAATGCTAGATGTCTCTTATATATAGTCTTCAAATCAGGGTTTTGCCTTAGTTAAAAAGCAATCAATATTCACCGTTAGATGAAAACCTGATTTAGATTCAAGATAATATTTCACAACCGTTAGATCGAAAACTTAGCTTGTCACACACACTTAAGATATACGTTTACTGGGTTTGTGAAAACCGTGCCCAAACGTGTACGTGTATGTTGGTTCAACATAGTAACCCAAAAGGTGAACCATGTGAGAATTTCATATTAACCTTGTTCTTATTCACCATAACTAGTTCAATTGACTCAAATGAACTAGTTAGAGAGTTGTTCAATTGCTATGAGATCTTATGTAACTACACAAGACACAATTGAAACAAAGATGATTCGATTCGATTGAATCGGCTCGTGAACTTTATAGCCACGGTTTTCATACTGCATTCCTTAGTAATTTAAGTTTCATGTTCAGAGCACATCTTTATATCATAACCCACATAAGTACGCATACAAGTTCGCGGACTTAAGACAACCGGCAGAGTTTTCCAAACTCAGCAGAAAATCTCGGCAAGGAGACTTCCGCCAGTTCGCGGACTAAACACGCAAACGAGTTTTTTGGAAAATCCCAGCAGAAATTCTCTGCAAGAGAACTACCGTCAGTTCGCGGACTGAGTTCACAGACTTGGCAAAGCCAATTCCTCCGGTTTCTCTCAATCAACAAAGTTGGCAAACTTCGGATTAAGGAATAGGACTTATGCACATATGTGTTTCCACACAATGCTTATATCCATCATTGGTTATATAGACCTAAACTTTCATTCCAACCATTGAAACATTCTTAGAGGACGTTATATAGTTGTTACACTATTTCTCGTCAAAGAGATTTTCAAAGTGATTGAAAGATTATGACTTTCGTCATTAGATGAAGATAAACCCTATCCAACCGAAACACTTTACCAACACATGATTTCGATATATAGATAGGCGAGATATACTCGGCTCGAAATATCAAATGTGTATGATCCAGTCTATATAGCATACGACTTTTGTCTCATAAGAAGTAGGAGATAGAAGATATAGACTTTTGAGTGAAAGATAAGTTCAAGTCTCCACATACCTTTTTTTTGATGAAGTTCCACGGTTCCTTGACTAGATATTCGTCGTTGTATGATGAATCGCCATGAAGTCCTTGAGCTCAACTACACTTTTCTATCCTAGTCCGAGACTTAGCTATGTAGACTAGAAATCAAGACTCATAGTTTTGATCACTAACATTGACAAACATACTTGATATAGCAACACATGCGAGGTCGACCGAGCAATGCTCTAACAATATCCCCTTTGTCAATTTTAGTGACAAAGCTATTAATACATATGGAATACAAAAAAAGATAAACTTTAGTGATTCCTATTCCATAGTCTAATCTTCAACGTCCCCTGAAATCTTCGTCCTTCCAAGTACTCCAATGATCTCAAAGGTTGTAAGTTTAGCATCATCGTTGTTGAACATCCGTAGCTATAACAATGAGAGAAATCGAGATTCTCAATCATTATTATACAGTGACATAGTATTATTATGTAACATAAAAGTCCAATTGCATCACGACTTTAACAATAATACTACGGTGATATGTATCACTCCCCCTTAGTGATTACTCCATCTCACATGGAAACCACTCCCCCTTACGCAATGATCCGAAAACCATATGTATACGTAGTAGAACTACACATTAATTCTCCCCCTTTTTGTTAATAAAATTGGCAAAGGTACAAGAACGGGTTCCTAATGAAATTCCCGAGAAGAGACGTTTCATAGACTGAAAGAAAAAAATACATACCAACTTAATTTAGATGCAATAAAAAAGCCGAGGCTAAATGCATTCATCAAGGAGTTTTAAGATACAAGATAAGCCCTAAAAAATTCCACAACCGCACACCCCGCAAGATATTACCATTAAGCACAAGTTCAAAAGAACTCTCCCCCATTTGATGTCATTCCCGAGAGAACAACAAGAGCGACCTTAATTTCGAAGGAAAGGAAGGATTTTTAATTGGACACCAAAAACCATAGGAAAATGATTTTCTATATCCAAAACTCAATCAAATTAATTACAAGTAAACCCATGATTAATTTAATTGGAATATGCAACTAAATCAAACCACAAAAGTGATCAATTTTATTGATTGTGCTCAACATAAGTAAACTTACGGAGCTACGACTAAGGTAATCATGCGGAGATGACTAACTTAATCATTCACATACTCAACATAAGGAAAACCTTACGAAATATACGACTACATCAACCAATAGAACATAGTTAGTATAGCCGTTCATATACTCAACACAAGAACTTGTGGAATATATGAAAACTCAACTAGACTAATTACAAGAGAACCCATAATTAAATTAATTAGAATTCGAACAACCAAACTAATCACGAAAGTAATCAATTTAATTGTCAAAAGTTTTGCTCGACAAAAGAAGACTTTTGGAGCAAATAACTAAATAACCAACCAAGATGATTAATTTAGTTCATAATGCTCAACATATAGCATCTTATGGAACAACCAAAAAAGCCAATAAGAATAATCGACTTAGTTGTATCGTGCTCAACATAAGACACACAATGGATCCTTCACGGTAATACAAAAAGAATGGATCAAACAAGATCAATACCGCGGAATACATACAAGGATTTATTCTATCTTTCCATCACTATATGCATAATGACATAATAGACTTTATCCTTGTCACACAAAGGATTTTATCCTATTTTCCATCAAGTAAATGACTACATAGGCATAACTTTTGTATTTGTCAAAAGTCTATTCGTCCTTTCATCAATACGAAAACCAATTCATGAACGACTTTACTTTTGACAACATATGGGACCTTCAAGTTCACGGACGCAAACAATACATATCCCATAAAAATATTGCAATATCACAAAATCATAAAGAATAATACTGCAATAACATCATCCTCCAAATATTTGTAGAATTTAAAACCAATAAACCTAAAAAATAAACATAAGAAGATGAAAACAAAATAGCTATGTGTAATCACAATCATTGTTATTCAAAACGCTAGTTATTCTTCCAACTAATCCAAAAAGAAGACTTACTAGGTATCAAATAATTTCCCCAGATACTCAACTGAGTACTCTTTTTAATTAATGAAGAATCCAAAGATTGTTAGAGAAGAAACCTTTTCCAAAGATTGTTGACTTCTTCTTTATTGTGAGGAAGTTCCATTGCACCGAAGTACATTGACAACTTCCATTACATCTTTTCTGGTAACACCTCTGGTTACAGAAGCCATTAGAAAAAAATGACAGAAGAAGGAAACAACCAAAACACTAGAGATTTATAAGCAACCAACCTTAGAAAAGTTTTTGAGAAAACACTTTTCCTATCAATCATACAAGGAAATAAACATTGACTTGAGCCAATTTCGGAACACTTCTCATATTTCTCAAGTTAGATATGAGAAGGAAAACATCACCACTTTAGTTGGTGTTTGGACGGGACAAATGCTCACGTCCTATGTTTTTCCGTGGCTTGTCATTGTATGTTGTGCTAACAGATTTCTTTCCTCTTCAGGAATTTTTCCTAGGCACATCCTTATCCAAATTTACTCGTTGCATGTTCTTTTGAAGTTTGGTGATCCTTTTGTTGTTCCTCTTGAATCTCCAATAAGTATCTTTATCATGGATTGAGTGTCCATAGAAGGAGCAGATTATTGTGGATTTCCTGTTACCAAGAAATTTTTTCTGTTTGATATTGCAACCAACCATTGTTTCGTGATTTGCAGACACCGTCACTTTAGATGATTTGCTGTTGAATCCTAAACCTTGATTGTTTCCAAAGGATCTCTGACCAAACAACATTGCCGCCATTTTGTCAGAACTTCCAGACAATCTTTTCAGATCATCTCTGAGATAGTTAATCTCATTTTCCTTTAGAGACAAGGTTTTAACGAATTTAATATTAAGTTGCTCAATCTCAATATTCTTCGTCTGGAGACAAGATTCAACATTGCTCAAGGGGGCTTTAAGACTAAGGTTCTCATGAAGAATCTCTTTATTAAGGAGATTAATGACCTCGGAGTTAATTTCAAGTTTAGAATCAGAATTTGAAGTTGAAAGCGAATCTACAGTAAGTGCAGTAAATCCATTACACATAGTAGACTCAGCTGAGTTATTCGGAGGGTTGTCGTCTTTTGTTGAGATATCCTCAGCATAAAAAGTAGATGAAGAATCTGCAAACATTTTTCTCTTCTTCATTAAACTCTTGACTTCTCCGACCATTAGTGACAGATCACATTCATCATCCGAGGACATGTGAGAAGAAGACATCACAGTTTCGTTCACAGCGTTAAGTTCAAACGCTCTTCTTGTTTCTTGGCCAAGAATTCTTAACTTTCCAATTAGAGAATCTTTGTAAAGAGTATCCGGGTTATTTCCCTCAACGATGGCATGTTTCTTAGAAACGTATCTCTTGTCTTCAAATATAGTTTCTAAGATATCCCAAGAATATTTAGACCTAGTTCATTTAGACACATGGTGTTGAAGACTTGGGGAAATGACATGTATGATAGCATTTAACCCTTCCAAATTCTGCTTTGCAGCAAGAATCTTTGCAGCATTATATTCACCAATATTCTTGGGAACGTTTACGTCTCCAGGTGCAACAACAGGCGCATCATATCCATTGATAATATATACCCATGATTGAAAATCATGCGAATGGATGAAGGATCGGATATCAATTTTCCACCATAAGTAATTACAGCCATCGGAGACTGGTGGTACGTTAGTAGAGATAGCACCTATGTCCATAGAGTCAGATCGCTACAAACACAGACTGATGACGTCTTAGTGTGTTTGCCTGCTCCGATACCAATTGAAAAACCGGGGGTCTAACAACACCACCCAATATTTCGCTTAGCAATCTGTATGGACTAACTCCGAAATACTTTGCTAGAGAATCAACTAGACAGTCAGACGCAATCTAGATAAAAGTATCTCAAGGAGTTAATATCTCTCTGTTAATTTTATTTTTACTCAAGCTAAAAACAATAGAGAGTCTTTATCAAATACAAGGAATAACTTGGACGGTACCAAAGACCAATGTCCAAGTGTTAATCAATGAAATCAACAACCACAAGGTCGGATCTCTAATACATTAACCTTTAACGCACAACCTGTATTATTTCAATTATAAAGATAAACAATATAATGCGGAAGATGAAATAACACAGACACCAGAAATTTTGTTAACGTGGAAACCGCAAATGCAGAAAAACCCCGGGACCTAGTCCAGATTGAATACACAATGTATTTAGCCACTACAGACACTAGCCTACTCCAAACTAACTTCGAACTGGACTATAGTTGAACCCCAATCAGTCTCCCACTAATTCAAGGTACAGTTGTACTCCCACGCCTCTGATCCCAACAGGATACTGTGCACTTGATTCCCTTAGCTGATCTCACCCACAACCAAGAGTTGCTGCAACCCAAAATCGCAGACTTGATAATAAACAAATCTGTCTCACACAGAAAAGTCTATCAAAGGATAAATTTGTCTCCCACAGAAAAACCCTAGGTTTTTGTTCCGTCTTAAGATATGAAATCAAGGTGAAAAGGAACCAACTGATAATACGGTCTTATATTCCTGAAGAACATCCTAGATTAATCAATCACCTCACAACAGTCTTACTTGAATACACAAGAGGACGTCGAGGAATCACAAACAGTAAGACGAAGATGTTTGTGACTTCTTTATCTTGCCTATCGAAGAACTCTCACGATCTCAATCCAATCAAAGATTGTACTCGTACGATAGAAGATGCAATATCAGATCACAAAACTACGATAAAAGTAGTATCGGTCTGGCTTCACAATCCCAATGAAGTCTTTGAGTCGTTAACCTTGTTTTAAAGAAGAAAACCAAAGGTTAGAGGAGAATCGACTCTAGCGAGCGCACTAGTATCACACAGACGTGTGGGGGTTAGTTTTTCCCAATGCTAGATGTCTCCTATATATAGTCTTCAAATCAGGATTTTTCCTTAGTTACAAAGCAATCAATATTCATCGTTACATGAAAACCTGATTTAGATTCAAGCTAATATTTCTCAACCGTTAAATCGAAAACTTAGCTTGTCACACACACTTGAGATATACGTTTACTGGGTTTGTGAAAACCGTGCCCAAACGTGTACGTGTATGTTGGTTCAACATAGTAACCCGAAAGGTCAACCATATGAGCATTTCATATGAACCTTGTTCTTCTTCACCATTACTAGTTCAATTGACTCAAATGAACTAGTTAGAGAGTTGTTCAATTCCTATGAGATCTTATGTAACTACACAAGACACAATTGAAACAAAGATGATTTGATTCGATTGAAGCGGCTCATGAACTTTATAGACATGGTTTGCATACTGCATTCCTTAGTAATTTAGGTTTCATGTTCAGAGCACATCTTTAGATCATAACCCATTCAAGTACGCAAACAAGTTCACGGACTTAAGACAACCGGCAGAGTTTTCCAAACTCAGCAGAAAATCTCGGCAAGGAGACTTCTGCCAGTTCGCGGACTAGGTTCGCGGACTGAGTTCGCGGAATAAACACGCAAACGAGTTTTTTGAAAAATCCCAGCAAAAATTCTCGGCAAGAGAACTTTCGTCTGTTCACGGACTGAGTTCGCAAACTGAGTTCGCGGACTTGGCAAAGCCAATTCCTCCGGTTTCTCTCAATCAACAAAGTTCGCAAACTTAGGATTAAGGAATAGGACATATGCACATATGTGTTTCCACACAATGCTTATATCCGTCATTGGTTATATATACCTAAACTCTCATTCCAACCATTGAAACATTCTTAGAGGACGTTATATAGTTGTTACACTATTTCTCGTCAAAGCGATTTTCAAAGTGATTGAAACATTATGACTTTCGTCATTAGATGAAGATAAACCCGATCAAAGCAAAACGCTTTACCAACACATGATTTGGAGATATAGATAGGAAAGATATACTCGGATCGAAATATCAAATGTGTATGATCCAGTCTATATAACATACGACTTTTGTCTCATAAGAAGTAGGAGATAGAAGAGATAGACTTTTGAGTGATAGATAAATTCAAGTCCCACATACCTTTTTGTTGATGAAGCTCCACGGTTCCTTGAGTAGATCTTCGTCGTTGTATGATGAATCTCCATGAAGTCCTTGAGCTCAACTACACTTTTCTATCCTAGTCCGAGACTTAGCTATGTAGACTAGAAATCAAGACTCATAGTTTTGATCACTAACATTGACAAACATGCTTGAGATATCAACGCATGCGAGGTCGACGGATCAATGCTCTAAAAGCGAGTTTAAAGTAACCTGGTTGGTTAATGTAAGAGGGACGGCCAGGCATGGGCGTGGATACACTTCTGTGTGAGTGTGGCGGTTTTAGAGCGACCTGATTTGTCGATGGGAAGTGGGGCCGGAAAGCTAGGGCGTGGCCACACTTCCAGTGCGTCATGGTGGATTTAATCTCCTAGTTTGGCAAAGCATAGTTTTTCGACCAACGGGGTCTAGTGTACTGCGTGGGGCGCGAAACCCTAATTTTGCAAATTAGTCGGGTTTATGAGATTTTTATGAGTTATCACAATAATTGGCTGGATTTTGTATGCTGCTACAAAAATCCTTATCTACAGAATGCAGTGTGCTTTCCGTCTGAGCATTTCTTGCGATGGCCTTAACTTTGGTACTTGGAGGTTGATGCTACTCCGCTGCAAGTGTACATAAATCCGTCATGCCATACCGATATTAAGGGTTCTGCCGGGGAACATAGCACGAGAAAGTACTCAGTGAGTCTTGTATTGGCGAGGTGCCGAAATTTACAAAGTGTTTGGGATGGTTGTTACATTCGCCAGTCTGGATAAATTTCATGTAAATATACCGAATGGCTCAATAAATATGTTGGTGGAGAGGTTAGCACACACGACACCGTTTTCTTGCAGAGTGACGTCAGATGCAAGGTTTTACGATTTTAACCCTAAGCTAAAAACCACCATCAACACAAGTTCATCTTATATCATGAGAAAATTTCCGAGTAACATCTTACATGGTTTGTGTGATACAATCATTTGATGTAGTCTTGGAATGTTTCGATAATGATTATTTCAATATCTTGAAAATTGATTTGATGCTAATAGTATGTGAAAACGGCTATTGTCATTATAGAAGAATGTTTCAATGATTGAAATAAAGAGTTGATGATGTAACCAGCTTTGGATATAAGCATATATAGTGTGTTCGCACATTAGTGTGTATATCCATAAACCAGAAGCCAAGAGTACGCATATGTGTGTATATGAAATTGGTGAAGGAGACAGGTTAGGTATGCGTACCCGTACGCATACTGGTGGAAGTTTTCGAACCGAAAATATCTTCTGAGTTTGGGAATTACAAATTCCTAAACTAGTCACCTGGTTCGAAAACTTCTGTTGAGTTTGGAAACTTAACAAACTCGAAATCCGGTTGCTTAAGTACGCCTACCCGTATGCATACTTAAGCTGGTTGCTTTGTCAAAACGGTCAGTTCATGGACTTAAACATTTATATCATAAGGAATGCAGTCTTTGCAAACCGTGGCTATAACGTCCATGATTGATTCAAGTGAATCAAACCGATTTGGTTTCAACTGTGTTTCCTAAACAATTTAACAACTCTTTAACTAGTTTCATTTGAGTCATTTGAACTAGTTATGGTTAAGATGAATAAGGTTGATATGAGAGTAATCATATGGCTAACCTCGGTTAACTATTTGTGAACCAACCTGGTGTACACGTTTAGGTACGGTTACAAAAACCTAAATGAGGATACATTTCATTTGTGTGTAACAAGCTAAGTTCGATCTAACGGATGAAAGATATTAGCTTGGTTGAATCATGTTTTTCATCTAACGTTTATTATTGAATGCTTTGTTACCAAGGTAACTTGGATTGCAAACCCTGATTTGAAAACTATATAAAGGAGAACTCTAGCAACTGGGAAAACTAATCCCCACACCTCATGTGTGTTACTAGTTGCATAACTAAAGTCGATTCTCCTTTAACCTTAGGTTTCTTCTCGAGACCCTGTAGGTTAACGACTTGAAGACTTCATTGGGATTGTGAAGCCAGACCCAACTATTATCTTTGTAGTTGTGTGATCAGATCTTGCTATTTCTATCGTGTTGAGTGCAATTGAAATAATTGGATCGAGATTTTTTACATCTCCGATAGGCAAGATGGAAAGTAATCACAAACAAACTTCGTCTCATCGTTTGTGATTCTGTAATAACTTGTTTCGTTAGTCGTTAAGTTTATTGTGAGGTGATTGATAATTCTAGGTTGATCTTCGGGAATATAAGTATGGGTTATCAATTGGTTCCAGTTCACCTTGATTTATCAAAAGACGGAACAAAAACTCTTGGGTATTTCTGTGGGAGACAGATTTATTCAATCCTATAGACTTTTCTGTGTAAGACAAATTTGTCTATGAAGTCTTCGACTTTGAGTCGTAGCAACTCTCAGTTGTGGGTGAGATAAACTAAGGGAATCAAGTGCGTAGTATCCTGCTGGGATCAAAGATGTAAGGAGCGCAACTGTACCTTGAATCAGTGTGAGATTGGTTATGGTTCAACTACAGTCCAGTCCGAAGTTAATTGGTAGTAGGATAGTGTCTGTAGCGGCTTAATACAGTGTGGTGTTCAATCTGGACTAGGTCCCGGGGTTTTTATGCATTTGATGTTTCCTCGTTAATAAAATTCTGTTGTCTGTGTTATTTCTTTTCCGCATTATATTTTGTTATATAATTGAAATATCACAGATTGTGCGTTAAGATCAATCAATTAGAATATCCAACCTTGGGTTGTTGATTTACATTGATTGACACTTGAACATTGGTCTTTGGTGTCGTTCAAGTTACTCCTCTTATTCAATCGGGCTCGCGGATTTCTATTTGTTGATTGAGGATTGAATTAAGAGTTAGAGATATTAAACTCTTTGATATACTTTATTCTAGATTGAGTCTGAATGTCTAGTTCATTCTATAGAAAGTGTATTGGAGTAAGTCCTCTCAGAGTGCCAAACGAATTGTTGGGTGTGGTTGTTAGACCCACGCATTTTCAATTGGTATCAGAGTAGGCAAACACGTTAAAGACCTCATAAGTATGTGTTTGTAGCATTCTGTGTTTTGAGAACCTAAGAAGTATCTCTTAAGATAAACGCATATTATATGTCTTCCAAAAGTTCGGATTATGCCAAAAATCTTGGGTTTGCCTCAAAGGATAACTCCTTAGTAGATTCTTCTAAATCCCGAGGGAAAAACAAGATTTGCGGGACTGTATCAGAATCCGAAATGGAACTCACCAGATCATTAAAAAAATCTGTTGATATCATTGATGTTCAAGTCTCAGAAATTATGACTCTTGAAGAAAAAATGATCTGCTCATTAATGAATTTGAGAAATCTCTTGAAAGGGAGCGTGAGCTCTATCTCTTCATTGAATCTCTCTCTAACGGCATCAAAAAACTGGTTCAAGAAACTACTCTACGGCGTGAAAATATCAGTACTCTTGAAAACACTGTTAGAGAAGACTCTGTTAGAGAAAAGCGTTTGATCAAGGCTCATTCATCAGAAATAAACGGTTATCGTGTTGAAAAAGAGAAACTTGTTGCATCTCTGCAACTTACCCGAGAACAGTGTAATGCCTTGAAAAAGAAAAACTCTGTTTTGATGAATAGGTCATGTTTTATACCTTCTCCTGATACTCACAAGGTTTTAACTAGTGTAAAGAAAAATTCCTACAAGGAAGTACCTACTGAGAATCACTTGCAAAATGTGCATGTGAAAGATGAAGGTTTGGATCAAGGCAATCATGTTTCAATTCGACGATGTTGTTCCTTCTGTAGGAAAAAGAATCAGTATGCTCTTCATTGTTTTATTAGAAGGAAACAGATTTCTAATCTTCATAATTTGCTTCTTTCTACTATCAATGGAGTAAACCGTCTGTCAACATCTACAGTGAGTTTCTTACCTACAAAAAACCAGAAATCTTATAAAAATGATCTCTCTTCAAGAAATCATCACAGGTTGCATATTCCTCATTACGGTATAAACTCTTGTGCTACTAATGAAGACTTTCCATGTGTCTATAAGAACAAGTCTGGCAAGTCTAGATCAAGAAAATGGAAATCCTCCAAATTCCCTTTTATGGAACCTATTTCTGGAGGCCCTACACTCAGTCCTCAGAAAAATCCTTCGGATGGACTTTTGAAAGGGTTTATGACTAATTCCTCTGGAATACATTTTAATCGATGGAAAGAAGGGAATATACAAGTAAAATGATCAAACAACCTGTACAACCCTTCTCCCATGTTTGATAGTGAGATCACTTCTCACTCCTTTACCTAACTTTAGGTAACCTCATCCTTGAATCTATCTTGAGAGGTACAAGGATGATGACTATGGGAGTCTCAAGATTTGTTATACATCTTTGTATGTTGTTTTCTTTTGTCAATCAACTAAGTTATGCAAGTCTGTTGATAAACGCATTTATGTGTCTATTTTGTTCTCAATGTTCTGTATTGTTAGACTCGATTAAGTACTTATTGTGTTATTTTGTGTTCTTGTAGGAAATTTTAGAGAAATAAGCCCTTGCGGCGAAATGGGCTCAAAAAGCAGTGTTTTACACCCCGGAGAAATGTACCGTAGGCACCCCAGAAATGCACCGAAAGCGTCCCAAAAATGTCCCGGAGGAACCCAGAAAAATTATTATTTCCACCCCAATTGATATTCGCACCCCAGCACTCTGGATAAGGGGCACCTTCTTCAATAATTTGAATTTGTGTTTTTGGCGGGAAATGAATTTTTCAACTGGCAGAATTTTGATTGTCAAAATGAATGGGTTAGAATGCGATTCAATCGCTGAAAATTGGCAGAAAGATGTGATTTGGCATAAGGAACAAAGTTTGGGTGGTGGTTTCGATCAAATTTGGGTGGAATACGTGTTTTGATTCTCGAGTTCAAAACAGGGCAAGCATGCACTGGAGGATGATAATCACGCGTCATGAAGAGTTATGGACGTGTTCTGATGATGTGGAATGGCTCGAGCATCACTTTGGGTCGTGAAGAATCGATTTGGAGCGTGGAGGGAGGAAGTTTACGCAAGAAATTCCAAGTTTGGTAAGAAAATATTCGGAAAATATTGTTATTCACTGCCCGCATAATGAAGAATTATATTGGAGTTATTGGCGAGATTTGGAGCTGTTGTTGGGTATAAATAGGCTCTTTGGGTCTACTAGAGAGGGTGTCGAGAGTTTTGGGAGGTAGGGAAAGCTAGAGAAGACGAAATCAGAGTTTAACAAAACTCTGTTTCTGATGCTGCATGAAGATGAACACGAAGAACAATAGACTGTAAGAGACTGTCGTTCTTCAACAGTGACAGCGACAGTGGAGTGTGGGTCGTAGTTTCCCAAAGACTACAACATTTCATATGTATCGTTCTTGTGTGACGCTTCCTGTGGGTTGCACATTAGCTGTTTACACCATTTTCTCTTCTTCTCATCATTTGTAAACCATTTTTGAGCCATAATAAATTATTTTGAGAGCATTTATACTATGATGAGCTAACTCCCTCGTAACCAAGGCAATGGAGGAAGCTATTCACGCAACATAAATGGGTAACTATTTCATTTAATTATATAATTCACCTAATCGCGGCTTTTGCAGAGTTTTAAATTGTTTGAATGATTGTCTTAATTATTTGTTATTCAGTTTGATAGGCCATGCTTGGTTCAATCTCTTGATAATCTATGCTTAAGGTTTACAAATAATGCTTGAGAATCTGTATGATTGATAGTGAATTAAAGATAAAAGAGGACTTAAGAATTGAATAGAGTTTTGAAATATTTATCATTCAATTTTGCATAATAGTGGAATCTAGTGTCTTGGTTACCTCTCGCACCCATTGTTAATAATTTTGTATATAATTTTATTAAACCTTTAAATTTAATCTTCACAAGTCCGAGAGTTTGAACCTCATTACTACAACTTCATCAAAAAAATTATAATCATTTTGGCGTCGCTGCCGGGGATTTGTGCTTAGGTAGAATTTTTAGATTTTTATTATTTTTTTACTATTATTTGTTCATTTTTACGTTTCTTTTTGTGTCTTTGATTTACAGGTTCGAAGTGGAATACTAAGGACTTGGGAACCAAAAGCTTAAAGCTAAAAGCTAAAAGCTAAAAGAGAAGAAAAAAAAGACATAATTTTTTTTTAGGATTTGTAAATAGGCTTTATTTTTCATAATTTTTGTAATTTTTGGACTTTTTATTTGGAATTTATTCTAGACAATTGGACTTTATTTTATTTTTTTAACCCTACGGAAGGGTATTATTATTAAAAAAAAAAATTGTATAAACTGTGTGCAGGGAAGGACGACGATTACTATATCGTCTCGGCCCCTCGGGTTCGTACATGACATAGGAGTCGTGGCCCGAGTCGACTTCAACGGTTCATCCCCCGTCTGGTACGGGAGGTAAGTCCATCGAAACACTCGCGAATCTCCTGTCAGCGGGTTTACTGTATTCCTTAAGGTGATTCATTGATTGAGGACGAATTTGGATTGTTTTTAAATTCCTAGTAAAGGGCAAGGCCTGGCCAATACAAGATAAGGGTTCGGATTTCATCACCGCTCCCTTCTTTCCCGCCTTAGGTAAACGGAACCTAACGCGAACCCAAGCTTTAAAATTTGGAATAGAACGAGACCGATAGGGTAACGAGCTTAATAGGAAACTCGTTCGAAAAATATTGGTTGCTCTTTAAGCACACTTCAAAGTTCATGATGGTTTTTGTGAGTTGAATGCGTGACTGCGCCGCCTTCTAATGCGATGAGGCCTTGGGTATCAAAGCTCTACTAAGCTTCCCTCGCCTCGATTCAACTTACATTAGCTCGGACTGATTCCAGAGGGGTGTGCTCAAATTGTAACGAATTCCTTTTCGAAAGGAATAGAAGCTGGTCTAGAAAACAATCTAAGTGACGCCATCATGCTTTTTGTTTGCTAGAAATCTTTAGGTTTGTTTTGGTAGAGTAGAGTCGGCCTTGTTTGTGGTTGTGTAGAATCCCTTGCAATTAAGAATGTCGAACTGGTATGATAGAAGCCAATATAATGAGCATCGACCTGAATTTGAATATGGACATCATCAGTTTTATGACCATGGTGGGAATAGTAGTTGGGAACGCCAACCTTTTCAAGGTTATGGTTCATACCATGGTGAGCCAATTACTATCCACACGCGAATTGGTCTTACGAGCAAGAAAATCAGGAACACTGTAGTACTGGTTACTCGTTTTTGGAAACTAGTCCTGATTATGATATTTCTGAACCTGTTCCATCTCTAGAAGAGACCCAACAACGGATTGAAAGGACGTATAAATGTTTAGTTGCAATGAATAGTTCAAAAGAAGAGTGTACACGATATTATGAGATGATAAACGAGAGTGGTGAACGTATAAGTGTTATGCTCAGTGAAATTCAGGCACGTCTAGAGGCAGAAAATGAACAGTTGGCTAATGCTGCTCGAAATAATCTAAATTTCCAAAATAGGGTTTCTAATTCTACCCTTGATATCAATAGTGAATATTTGCCTAATTTAGAGGACGAGGTTAGAATTGGTAACACTACTTGTTTTGATAAGGTTCGATCATTTTCATGTTATTATAGTGATGATTATGATGAGGATAGTATTGATGAAGAACATGAAATATGTAGGCATAGTGATCAGGAATTTTTTACTCCGATTGAGATTTATAATGATAGTGTTGTTTCTAATACAAATCCAAATAATTTTAATAATTATTCACCTATTCAAAAGGATGTGGATTTGACTAGAGATACCACCGTTTTAGACGATGTAGTTCATGATCCTTTAGCCTGCAGTATGTTGGATAATCCATTATTTGATGTGCCTATCAGTGAATCGGAGGAGGTAACTATGATTAAAACCTTAGTTTATGAGCCTTTCTCTGATAATCCTTTATATGATTGTGATGATGGTTTAGAGGAAAAAGTTTACCCTGAGAATGCTGTTTTAGAATCTAGCGATTTAGAAACACTAGTCTTAGAAGATGATAAACTCGTAGAAATGAGTGAGGATGAACCCAACTTAGAAGAATCTATTGACCATTTCCAGGAATCTGATGACCTAGAAATTAGGGAAGTTGTGAGTAGTCTTTCTAGAGACACAGAAAACTCTAAGTTTGGGGGTGATTATCATTCTCTGTGTGCTTTAACTCTTAGAAAGTACCCTCCTGTAGGACTTGACATTTGTGCCTCAACCATCTTACAAGATTATCTTCATACACGTTTTCCCGAACCTAATGATGCCAGAAAGAAGCTCAGTTGTTAGAAACCCATCCTCTGGTTGATGTGGTTAACCCAGGCTATGATACCAAGATTGACTTTGTTTTCCCACCAAAAACTTTTCAACCAATTGTGGGAACTTTTGATTTTAAGATGTGTCGGTTATTAAGTTTTGAGACTAAACCTAATCACTTTAGGATATTAGGGTCGACACATTTTCTTAAGGAAGACCACCTCTTTCACTGTGGTCAACTATGTAAGTCATATCTGATTGAGTTAGAGGATCCGCAATTATTTAGGTTATTACTTCGTGATTCTAAGTTTGTATTTGAGTTTTTACAGAATCTAAGACCTAGTGATTCGGATCCCATCTATGAAGAAACGCATCCAATGAAAATATTCTATTTAGACCCTTTCATAGAACCTGAACCTGAACCGCAATTAGCGATAGTTTTCAGGAAACTAGGTAAGGGCATGCTTTTCTTGTCCATTTTCTTGGTTCACTACAGTTTCCTATGGTCAGCTCTTTTTGGTTTTGAAGACCCACAGTTATTTAGACTGTTACTTTATGGTTCGAGTTGACCAATCCTTTTCTAAGTCTGGCTGAAGACTTTAAACTTAGCACTTCTTGGGAGGTAACCCAATCTCATGCAACACGGTAATATCCTTCCTTAACTCTTTTGCTTCAAATAGTAACCGTTTCTCCTTGTTCATGCTTTTAATTTCATCTTTAGAACATTGAGGACAATGTTAGATTTAAGTTTGGGGGTATGGGAGAAACTTTTTAGTTGCAATTAGTAAACTCCAGAACCTAGAAATTTATGCCTATTAAGGTTTGCACTAACCAATCTAAGTGGATGGGAACATTTTGGTTATATGAGTTGAGGAACCAATCTGATTAGATGGAAACATCGAAAGAGTCTATTCATAAAATCACAGAGCTCAGGTGTTAGAAATAACATGATAGTTTCACCATATCTCGTTGAGTCCTTTTCATTTTTTTTATTTTTTTTTTCATTTTAAACTATGTTTCTCTAAGTGATTAGGTGGGGAACACGATTCAAGTTGTTACCACTGCTAGGGTGAATTAGAGTGACTGAGTTACTAACAAAAAAAAAAAAAAAGACCGGACCAGTTAGACCAATCGGAATAAGTATTAACACTTGGATAGCAATATGCGTGTGTTCTCCTTGTTTCCGTCGCCTAATCAAGCGTGGAATGCAGGACCCGTGGGAACTATCGTGTAATCTGCTGACAAGAAGTATGCGCTTGGATCAAAAAGATCTATTCAAAAAACAAAAAAAAATTGTTATTGTTCTGTGTAGTCAACTGATGGTTCCCTTGTATTTTCCAGTTTGTTGATCTAGATTTAAGTTATTGACCACTGGTTCCCTTGTATATGCCAGTTGTGTTGATATTAGTCAGACCGGTATCTCAGTCCATTAGGATAGGTTCATTCTGGCAGTGGCCTTCAGACAGATATGTGAAACATCGATCATTTGGTTAACATCAAAACCATCTACATTTTTCTATTTCCATCTCCTTTTTCTATCCATATGATTAGTTTGACTCCGAATATGATGTCCATAGTGCAACTATCTGAGTAGAGCTCTGTCACTTTATATGAATTTTAGTATGCTTGAGTGCAAACTCGTGTACAACAATTGGAATTTCGCATCGGGGTACTTCCTCCTATAGTCAATAAGTATGCCAACCAAGGAGATTCTTTAGTGCCTTCCAAGGTTCTGCATAGATAAGCTAGGGTCTGGAGTAAAGGTTTTGTGGGTAAACCTCTGGTAAACCTTCCCGAGATTAACTCGGTCACTTTTTTATTTTGTAGTTTTGATTTGCTCGGGACTAGCAAATAATAAGTTTGGGGGTATTTGATAGACGCATTTATGTGTCTATTTTGTTCTCAATGTTCTGTATTGTTAGACTCGATTAAGTACTTATTGTGTTATTTTGTCTTCTTGTAGGAAATTTTAGAGAAATAAGCCCTTGCGGCGAAATGGGCTCAAAAAGCAGTGTTTTACACCCCGGAAAAATGTACCGTAGGCACCCCAGAAATGCACCGGAAGCGTCCCAGAAATGTCCCGGAGGAACCCAGAAAAATTACTATTTCCACCCCAATTGATATTCGCACCCCAACATTCTGGATAAGGGGAACCTTCTTCAACAATTTGAATTTGTGTTTTTGGCGGGAAATGAAGTTTTCAACTGGCAGAATTTTGATTGTCAAAATGAATGGGTTAGAGTGCGATTCAATCGCTGAAAATTGGCAGAAAGATGTGATTTGGCATAAGGAACAAAGTTTTGGTGGTGGTTTCGATCAAATTTGGCTGGAATACGTGTTTTGATTCTCGAGTTCAAAACAGGGCAAGCATGCACTGGAGGATGATAATCACGCCTCATGGAGAGTTATGGACGTGTTCTGATGATGTGGAATGGCTCGAGCATCACTTTGGGTCGTGAAGAATCGATTTGGAGCGTGGAGGGAGGATGTTTACGCAAGAAATTCCAAGTTTGGTAAGAAAATATTCGGAAAATATTGTTATTCACTGCCCGCATAATGAAGAATTATATTGGAGTTATTGGCGAGATTTGGAGCTGTTGTTGGGTATAAATAGGCTCTTTGGGTCTACTAGAGAGGGTGTCGAGAGTTTTGGGAGCTAGGGAGAGCTAGAGAAGACGAAATCAGAGTTTAACAAAACTCTGTTTCTGATGCTGCATGAAGATGAACACGAAGAACAATAGACTGTAAGAGACTGTCGTTCTTCAACAGTGACAGCGACAGTGGAGTGTGGGTCGTAGTTTCCCAAAGACTACATCATTTCATATGTATCGTTCTTGTGTGATGCTTCCTGTGGGTTGCACATTAGCTGTTTACACCATTTTCTCTTCTTCTCATCATTCGTAAACCATTTTTGAGCCATAATAAATTATTTTGAGAGCATTTATACTATGATGAGCTAACTCCCTCGTAACCAAGGCAATGGAGGAAGCTATTCACGCAACATAAATGGGTAACTATTTCATTTAATTATATAATTCACCTAATCGCTGCTTTTGCAGAGTTTTAAATTGTTTGAATGATTGTCTTAATTATTTGTTATTCAGTTTGATAGGTTATGCTTGGTTTAATCTCTTGATAATCTATGCTTAATGTTTACAAATAATGTTTGAGAATCTGTATGATTGATAGTGAATTAAATATAAAAGAGGACTTAAGAATTGAATAGAGTTTTGAAATATTTATTATTCAATTTTTCATAATAGTAGAATTTAGTGTCTTGGTTACCTCTCGCACCCATTGTTAATAATTTTGTATATAATTTTATTAAACCTTTAAATTTAATCTTCACAAGTCCGAGAGTTTGAACCTCATTACTACAACTTCATCAAAAAAACTATAATCATATGTCTCATGACTAAGGCTCTAATTTTAAGGAATTATTGAGCAATATTGACAAACTTTGTATTATTCCTCTTACTGGATTTAGTCTAGATATATTCTTCTCTTGTGAACGTTCCATGAACATCTGTGTCCTACTCCTGTGAGTTCATGGGGTTTCCTTAATGAGAAGTGTCTTCTCTTAATACATATACATCTTATATTGTATTAATCCATCCCCCCCCCCCCCAAA